>NC_041395.2:72467134-72589634 GCF_900747795.2 Erpetoichthys calabaricus
AAAAACAGTGACCCAGTATAATTAAATGGAAGAAAACCTCAAAAGCCACACAACAAATTGTGGAGACATCTTCTGAGACTCGAGTTTGTTATTGAATACCAAACAGATAATAAATACCAACAGATATTAGCAGTACAGACTTTATGAACTTCTTCAATGAGAAAATTACAAATTATAAGATATCAGATGTCAGCATCACAGTACAAACCGCATACTAGCTTAGCAGACCATGTCTCACATTGCATTCAGGAAGTCTTAACTTTAATTTCTATAATGAAACCCACTACTTGTTCCCTAGATCCAGTGCCAACAAAACTAGTAAAAAGTGCATCGTATGTTCTTGCAGCACCTATTCTAAACATCAATCAATATTATCAATAGTTCATTATTGCATGGCACAGAACCTGATGCACTGAAAGTGTCAGTCACTAAACCATTACTTAAAAAGTCAGACCTAAATCCACAAATACTAAATAATTATAGACCTATTTCAAATTTACCCTTTCTCTCTAAAATACTAGAAAAAGTAGTTGCCAATCAGCTTCATTCACACCTTACTCATTACAATTTATTTGAGAAATTCCAGTCTGGTTTCCACACTGGTCATAGTACAGTAACGGCAATAATGCGGGTTGTAAACGACATTCTGATATCCTCTGATGAGGGAAACTCCACTGTAATTATGTTGTTAGACTTAAGCGCAGCATTTGACACCACAGACCATTCTATTTTACAGCATAGGCTAGAAAATAATGTTGGTCTTATAGGCACCGTGCTCACTTGATTTAGTTCTTATTTATCAAATCGATTCCAATATGTACAGAAATGTGCTGACAGTACTCCATCATTATACACAGAAGTGAGATATGGTGTCCCGCAGGGCTCAGTACTGGGACCTTTACTATTTTCAATTTACTTGCTTCCACTTGGATCTATCATTAGGAAATATCATGTTAATTTTCACTTGTATGCAGATGACACCCAGTTATACCTTTCATTTAGATCAAATGAAGTTTCTCAGATGTTGTCTTTAATTAGTTGTGTTAGTGAAATAAAGGAATGGATGGATGAGAACTACCTATCTTTAATCACCGATAAAACAGAGATGTTAATTGTTGGAGGGAATGACGCTGATCACAACAATATTTTGTCGTCATTTAACTCAGTTGGAATCACCATTAATTTTAATGAATGAGCCCTCATCTAGGAGTTATCTTTGACTCTAGCATGTCAGTTAAAGCGCATATTGCAAAGTTGTCCAAATCATGTTTCTTCTATCTTAAAAATGTTGGGAAATTAAGGCGTTTTCTAAATAAGCAGGATTCTGAGAAATTAATTCATGCATTTATTTCTAGTAGGATTGACTACTGCAATTCTGCGTTCCCTGGATGTTCAAACTGTTCTTTATATAGCCTCCAGTTCCAATCCAAAATGCTGCTGCAAGAATTATTACAAGAACAAGAAAATACGAACACATCACTCCAGTTCTTAAATCCTTACACTGGCTCCCAGTTAAGTTTAGGACAGATTTCAAAATCTTCTTTTTAACATATAAGGCGTTAAATAGCCAAACTCCGGCTTACTTGTCTGAACTTATCATGACTTACAAACCAGAGCGCACATTAAGATTTAAAGATGCCGGTCTGCTAATGATTCCACGAATTAATAAAAAAACAGTGGGAGGTTGAGCTCTTAGTTACAGGGCCTCTAAACTGTGGAATTGTTTGCCTGCTACTATAAGAGATGCCCCTTCGGTCTCAGCTTTTAAATCCCGGCTGAAGACTCACTACTTCAGTTTAGCATATCCTGACTAGAGCTGCTGATTAACTATGCAGACTGCATCTCTGTTGTTGGTCATTAGCACTAAAACATAAGTAATATGATAGTTATGATATGATAGTAGATATGAGGAACCTCATCAAGGACTTTGTTAAATGGTGCGACTCAAACCACCTACACCTGAACACCAGCAAAACCAAGGAGCTGGTGGTGGATTTTAGGAGGCCCAGATCCCTCATGGACCCTGTGATCATCAGTGGTGACTGTGTGCAGAGGGTGCAGACCTATAAATACCTGGGAGTGCAGCTGGATGATAAATTGGACTGGACTGCCAATATTGATTCTCTGTGCAAGAGAGGACAGAGCCAGCTGTCCTCCCTTAGTACTTCCTTAGAAGGCTGGCGTCCTTCAACATCTGCAATAAGATGCTACAGATGTTCTATCAGACGGTTGTGGCGAGCGCCCTCTTCTACGCGGTGGTGTGCTGGGGAGGCAGCATTAAAAAGAAGGATGCCTCACGCCTGGACAAACTGGTGAGGAAGGCTCTATTGTAGGCATGGAGCTGGACAGTTTGACATCTGTGGTGGAGCAACGGGCGCTGAGCAGGCTCCTGTCAATCATGGAGAATCCACTGCATCCACTAAACAGTATCATCTCCAGACAGAGGAGCAGCTTCAGCAACAGACTACTGTCACTGTCCTGCTCCACTGACAGACTGAGGAGATCGTTCCTCCCCCAAACTATGCGACTCTTCAATTCCACCCAGGGAGGTAAATGTTAACATTATTCAAAGTTATTGTCTGTTTTTACCTGCATTTTTTTTATTACTCTTTAATTTAATATTGTTTTTTATCAGTATGCTGCTGCTGGAGTATGTGAATTTCCCCTTGGGATTAATAAAGTATCTATCTATCTATCTATCTGAATATAATTTGTTACTAACCCTCACCTATTCTGTTTCTCTTCTCGGTACTCAAATGTGGCACTTGGTGCCACAGTTCACCTGCCAAGTTGTTTTGCCTGCCTAAGGTAAAGTCATCCCTGATGGAGGATTGCAGGAATCTTGGGGTAGAGGGGTCCTTTCATCGGATTGGGTGGCCCAGCGCTGACTCAGCTGTGGAATGGCCAAATAGGGGAGGCAGCTTGATGGCTGAGGTCTTCAGGACTCTAAACAAATCCAAATCATATTATGGGATATCATCTACTGTTAAATTCTGCTCCATACCAAAATTTTTTATTTTTTATACTGTATTGAGGATTTGTTCTGTTCTGTGTATTGTATTGTATTGACCCCCTTCTTTTTGACACCCACTGCATGCCCAACCTACCTGGAAAGGGGTCTCTATTTTAACTGCCTTTCCCAAAGTTTCTTCCATTTTTTCCCTAAAAGGGTTTTCTGGGAGTTGTTCCTTGTCTTCTTAGAGAGTCAAGGCTGGGGTCTATCAAGAGGCAGGGCCTGTTAAAGCCCACTGCGGCACTTCTTGTGTGGTTTTGGGCTATAGAAAAATATATTGTATTGTATTGTATTGAACTGGAATAAGATGGCTGGTTCCCGGGTTAAATGGTCATGTGGCAGGAAGGAAAAGGAAAATCCGAGCACATTTCTCCAGTTTTGATGTCACTACACTGGTTACCTGTGTCATTCAGAATTGACTTTAAAATTCTGCTTATGGTTTATAAAGCCTTAAATAATCTTGCTCCATCTTATATATCGGAATGTCTGACACCCTATATTACAAATCGTAACCTTAGATCCTCAAATGAGCAAAACTTAAAAGAAGTGGTGAGGCGGCCTTCTGCTGTTATGCATCTAAAATCTGGAATAGCCTGCCAATAGGAATTTGCCAGGCTAATACAGTGGAGCACTTTAAAAAACTGCTGAAAACAGATTATTTTAACATGGCCTTCTCATAACTTCACTTTAATTTAATCCTGATACTCTGCATATTCAATTCATTATAATAACTATTCATGGTGGCTCTAAAATCCATACTAACCCCTACTCTCTCTTCTGTTTCTTTTTCCGGTTTCTTTGTTTTCTACTCAAAGCATCATGATGTTCCAACATTGATGGATTAAAAGACAGAAGTCTGCATGACCATCATCATCAACTCCTTCCGTGAGAACCCTAAATACAAAGAGGACTGTTTCATTTATGTGAGGTAGAATGCCCAGAGGGGACTGGGTGGTCTCATGGTCTGGAACCCCTGCAGATTTTATTTTTTTCTCCAGTAGTCTGGAGTTTTTTTTTTTGTTTTTTCTGTCCTCCCTGGCCATTGGACCTTACTCTTATTCTATGTTAATTAATGTTGTCTTATTTTAATTTCTTACTTTGTCTTTTATTTTTCTTTTCTTCATTATGTAAATCACTTTGAGCTACATTTTTTGTATGAAAATGTGCTATATAAATAAATTTTGTTGTTGTTGTTGTTACAGGTACAGATGGGCGAGACGCGGACCCAGCTCGCCGAATCAGAGGCTCATGCTGCAGCTACGGTACGGACGGAGGCTGCTTAGTCATTACGTATTTAACTGAGTGGGATAAAAACCAAAATCCTATTTTTTGGTTTTTGAGCGTACCACTAAGTGGAACACATGGCCGAGGTAAGAATGGGCGTACATACTGGCTCCCTACCTGAAGGGGATAGCGCAGAGGGCCTATTATGATTTAACTGAGGAGTAGGCCGCAGACTATGACGTTTTAAAAACCGAGGTGTTTAAACGCTACAGCATCTCTCCGGAACAGCAGGTGAAAGAATGGAGGGGGTGGCAATTTGATCCCGAACGACCTTTACGAACACAGCCGTTCGAGGTGTGGAATAAAGTACGTAGTTGGCTACGGCCCGATATTAATAACTCCCACAAGATGGCTGAGCTATTGGCGTGCAAAACCTTTGTTCATGCCCTCCCTGAAAACATCGCCCAGCAGATCTGGAAACAAAATTTTGAAAATATGGACACCTTGATCAAGGTCGCGGAATGTCACTGGGCGGCTTGTAAATCAGAGTGATCAGAACGGTCCTCTCACCGTACCCAACAGGCACGTGAGGCAGCCCCTGAGCCCTCTCAACGAGCTCCCGAGCCTGCCGTCCATCAAAGGGACAAGAATTTTAGCCTCCCCCTCTGTTTCAAGTGTGGGGAGGTTGGTCATCTGTCCCCAACCTGCACCAATGAGCTGATGGACTGTTCGCTGGTTAAGGGAGAAAGGTACTGTGCCATTGTGATTAACCCTTTGTTCTCTTCCTTATACAGGTGCAGTTATTGTAAATGTTGTGAAGGTAAGAGCAATGTTTGATTCCGGGAGCAACATTTCCATTGTTGCTTCCCAATTTGTTTTACCGTGACAATGGCTTAGAATAAAAACTAGCCTCTGGTGTATTCATAGGGACATCCGGTATTATAAAACCGCTAACTGTGTGGTTACGGTAGATCACGTAATGAAAAAATTAACTATGGCAGTACTACCGGATCCCCCATTTTCAGTCATATTAGGGAGAGACTGGAAGAAAATTAACAGCGGTACAAACACAACTGCTCCTGGGAAAAATTTGGGCTTAATAATAGAGAGTTCATCTACTTCGACTGCCTCCACGCCATATACAGCGTTCACAAGGACCCATATAGGTACTCAGTGCGATGGAGTTGATGTCCCATCGTCCTCTGCGGGAGCTAGTACAGTTAACATAGAGGACGTGGTGGCAGAAGCTCCTCCCATTGAGGTCACCAGAGACCCTATTCAAAATTTATTGGCCCAATTTTTAATTGCCCCATCCTCCTTTATAAGAGAACAATGGAACGATGATTCCTTAAAGTTTGCAAGGAATGCAATAGTGTCAACAGAGGGTCATACGTCCCTAGATCCCATGCCACCGATGCCTTTCTTTGTAATACAAAACAAACTCTTGTATCGAGTGGCAGAGCATGGGGGTGAAGTGAAGACATTGCTCCTAGTACCACATACTTATCGGCGACAAGTATGTGAACTGGCGCACGCCCACCTTCTGGGTGCCCATTTAGGCTCTGAAAAAACACTGGAGAGGATTAAGCTCCGATTTTATTGGCCAGGGATAAATGAGGAGGTCTGACGATTTTGTGCTTCTTGTCCCAAATGCCAACTTCATCTGATTCCTAGGAGGGACCGTGCTCCTCTTGTCCCTCTTCCCCTTATTGATATACCCTTTGAACGAGTCAGTATCGACCTCATAGGACCGTTAGAACCCTCATTGAGAGGCTATAAATATATTTTAGTTCTAGTAGATTATGCCACTCGATTTCCAGAAGCTGTTCCCCTGCGCTCAGCTACTTCTAAAAACATTGCACGGGAAGTAGTAGGGATATTCCTCGTGTAGGGATCCCCAAAGAGGTTCTTACGGATCAAGGGACTCCCTTCACTTCGGAGACGTTCAGGGAGGTGGCTAAATGACTCAAAATAAAACATCTGAAAACATCGGTCTATCATCCACAGACAGACAGGTTGGTAGAATGATTTAATCAAACGTTAAAATATGTTACGAAAAGTAGTTAAAGAGGATGGGAGAAACTGGGATCAGTTCCTTCCCCTCGTATTGTATGCCTATCGGAAGTCACACAGGCCTCTACAGGTTTTTCTCCATTTGAATTACTGTGTGGAAGACAACCCTGTGGCCTATTGGATATGTTAAAAGAAGGATGGGAAGAGGAGGTCCTTCTTACCTCAAATATACTTGAATATATCGCTCAATTACACGATAGATTGGAAAAAATATATATTGTCACACACGCTCGACTAGGGAGAAGCTAACGGACCCAACGAGCAGCGCAAAATCGCAAGACAACAGACTGCGACGGTGTACTAACCGCTCTCTCTTTATTTAACAGGAAAGACGAGAAAACAACCCCTTGAGTTCATCTCCAAAACCCTAGCCAGACGTCTGGGCCGCTTCCAGGTTCCTTTGCTTCCTCCGGTCCTCCACTGATGACATCACCACCATCCCAAGACCCTCAGCGTCCTGTTTCCCAGCATTCCCACTTCCGTTCCCACCTCATAAAATGTCTGTGTTCTCCCTACTGGTTGTCTTTTGTGTGTAACACAAGACTGACCGTACTAATTCTTTAGAGAGTGATTAACAGCATACGGGGATGGAATCCCCAACCCTTAGTCATGGTCTCTGTGTTTCCGTTTACAATATATACAGTATATATATATAGTTTATGATGAACACACACAGGCGTAAATCAGACTAAGTTAAATGGTCAATGGTTGATTCCTTTGTCATTCACATCTCGTTGCTGATTGGCAAAAGGTTAAAAAAGACAGCAATTAAAAAGAGCAAATTCAATTGTTTCAGACTAAAAGAAACAAATATGGGTCTGGAATCTTATGAAGAGAGTTTAAAAAGGTAATTGAATTTTCCTCTAATTATGAAACTGAGTTGAAACAAAAACCTGCAGCTACTGTGGCCCACCAGAACCAAACTTGAGGTCCACTGGCCTAGAGCAACTTCTGCCAGTCCCAGGTACAGCGGCAATTCTGAGCTCCATCTTAGATTTAAGCTGGCAGGCGGCCTCCAGGTGGCCTGTCCTCTCCACCCGACAGCATTCTAATTTTGGTACTGCCATGAAGGTGACCGTTCTTATTCCCAGAACCTGTTCTTCTACTATTAGGACTTCACAAGGTCCTGTATAAAGCCAGGAGTGGCAGAGAAGTACGTAAGAGTTGTACGGGATATGTACAAGAGAAGTGTGACAGTGGTGAGGTCTGCGGTAGGAGTGACGGATGCATTCAAGGTGGAGGTGGGATTACATCAGGGATCGGCTCTGAGCCCTTTCTTATTTGCAATGGTGATGGACAGGTTGATAGATGAGATTAAACAGGAGTCCCTTTGGACTATGGTATATGCTGATGACATTATGGTCTGTAGCGAGAGTAGGGAAAAGGTCGAGGAGACACTGAAGATATGCTCTGGAGAGGAGAGGAATGAAGGTCAGTAGGAACAAGACAGAATATATGTGTGTAAATGAGAGGGATGTCAGAGGAATGGTGAGGATGCAAGGAGTAGAGTTGGCGAAGGTGGATGAGTTTAAATACTTGGGATCAACAGTACAGAGTAACTGGGATTGTGGAAGAAATGGGGAAAAAGAGAGTGCAGGCAGGATGGAGTGGGTGGAGAAGAGTGACAGGAGTACTTTGTGACAGACAGGTACCAGCAAGACTGAAAGGGAAGGTCTACAAGATGGTAGTGAGACCAGCTATGTTATATGGGTTGGAGAAGGTGGTACTGACCAAAAAATAGAGACAGAACTGGAGGTGGCAGAGTTAGAGATGTTAAGATTTGCTTTGGGTGTGATGAGGATAAGACAGGATTAGGAATGATTACATCAGAGGATCATTAGATGGTTGGGAGACAAAGCCAGAGAGGCAAGATTGCGTTGGTTTGGACATGTGCAGAGGAGAGATGCTGGGTACATTGGGAGAAGGATGTTAAGGATGGAGTTATCAGTTAGGAGGAAAAGAGGAAGGCCTAAGAGAAGGGTTATGGATGTAGTGTGAAAGGATATGAAGGTGGTGGATGTAACGAAGCAAGAGGCAGAGGACAAGAAGACATGGAAAAAGATGATCCGCTGTGGCATCCTCTGACGGGAGGAGCGATAAGAAGAAGAGAGGAGATTGGGCTTAGTTATCATCTATAATTTTTATTGTGCTATTGGCCTTTCACCAGTTTTTTGACTTTACTTTTTTGTCTCTCCATCTACTGGTCTGTTACATACATACTAGCTTTGCCTGTTTTCCATCGCTTACAGAACACATATGAGGTGAAAATGAGCACCTCCAATGAAGTGGTTATCATGCTCTTCTGGAAATGAGTGGCCAGTTCCCTGAATCAACTAGAGTAGTTCAAGTACCTCAGAGTCTGTAGAATCAATGCATGAATAAGTTTAAGCTAAATATAAATATAGAAGGATTTATTTCATGTATATTTACCAATTTTACAGGACTGTATGAAAATTGGATACAACATCACAGGTTAATTCTGTATGCTTAGAAACTTTCCAAATATAATAGTGCTGTTTTGTAGTTCTCTCCACATGTTGTAGAAAATTTGTATGTCATTAAAAAAATATCATCTTTAAAACTGATTATTACATCAGTAATGGATGGCAGTAGAGGATTTAGGTATGGGCTACATTTGGAATAGTGATAACAGCCTGAGACAGTCAATCCTTTCGGGATGCCATTTATATAACTGAAGGTACAAGCACTCTGCACACAGAGGTTGTTGTAGTTTAATACTAACTACCCACTATGAACATTGAGGGGCGCCATTCCCCCCTCCTTACCTAGGGCTCCAAATGTGGTTCTACTGTCACTAATGGATGGTGTCCTAGTTTAATCATGAGAAAATAAATTACCTGTCTAAGGTGTACTAGTATCTGGTTTAAAACTGCCATGGGCCATTCTCAAAAAACAATCTCTTATTGCATAATCAGAAATGAAAGTGCCTCTGTGCCAATCGGCCTTCAACATCTGTCTCAATAAATTGCCTCCCATGACTTTGGCAGTGAGCAGCTTTTAACACCATGCCAGTAGCCATGCCTAGCATGAGTTCCATGTGTTCCTGATTGTCCTGTAAAATGCTTAGGTGGCTATCCTGCAGTGATTTCTAATGTTTCCCTCAGGAATATTCACCCCTGACCCCATTCTCTTATAAGGAGACTGTTATCTCTGGTTACACAGATTTGCCCCCATGTCAGTGTGGCTATACGTGTGTGTCTGAGTGAGCCCTTGATGAACTGGAATTCCATGTAAAACTGTTTTCCCATCTTGCACCCAATTTTGCCAGGCTGGGCTCTGCTCTGGCTCTCCAGACCCTGAACTGGATAAAGCAGGCATGAGGATGGTATATTATGTTAATTCCCTTGCCGTATTCTTCAGGAATTTACAAGACCACTTCAAACTCAAAGCTGGCCTACTTAGTGTGGTGTTTTGGAAGAGCTCTGCCATTTTCATATCCAACTTGCAAGGTACTTCCCCTGTGGGTACTGTTCTGTTATTCTTTCAACTGAAGTTTAAGTTCATGGAATGGCAAAGTGAACAAATGCATAAAGAATTTATTTTATGTCTTGTCTGAGTATCAAACACTTTTTAGAATCTACTTAACTATATTATTGAACAAATAGGAAAGTGTTTGCTACTTCAATAAATTCTCTTGCTACTTCAGACAAAGGCAAAAGTGTTTGCATGCATATCTCCATTAATGTACTTAATGGAGAGGAAGGGAACAAGAGCAGGGCTAATTAACTGAACCAGTTCGGGTTTGACTCATTCTTGTCAGTGTAGCCCTCCCCCAACACTGCTAGCCTCTTGGAACAAACTGAGGAAGTTCTGGAATCACAACTGACCATCTGCACCGTGCATGACCTTCCTCTACAACGGCATCACACCTGTGGTTTCTGGCCCCCCTCCACTCCTTGGATTGTGTGTCTCTGCTGATTAAGTGAGAAGAGAGCTGGGAAAACTCTACATGAACAAGGCTTCAGAGCTGGATGGAATCAACCCCAGGGTGCTGAAAACATGTGCCAGCCAGTTCTGTGGGGTCCTTCAGCACTGGGTTTCCCTGAATTTGCAGAAGGTTCACCAGCTGTGGAAAACATCAAGTGTGGTTCCAGTGCCAAAGAAAGGTCATTCCAATGATCCCAAGGACTTCAGATCAGTTGCTCTTATTTCATACATCATGAAGACCTTTGAAAGGCTGGTCCTAAAACAGCTAAGACCCTTGCTTACAGAACATCTGGATCCTCAGCAGTTTGCCTAGCAGAAACATATAGATGTGGAAGATGTACTCTTTTATATGCTCCACAGAGCTTACTCCTACTTAGACAAAGCTGGCACCACAGTCAGGATAATGTTCTTTGACTTTTCCAGTGCTTTAAATACCACACTGCCACATTCACTGGGGGGAAAGCTCAAGGCTTTGTATATTGATGTCCCCACAATCTCCTGGATCATGGACTACTTGACCAACAGCTAGCAGTTTGTGAGGGACTGTGTCTCAGAAATGATGGCGTATAATAATGGAGCATCTCAGGGAACTGCCCTGTCTCCCTTCCTTCTTACCTTCTACAAACAGACTTCCAGTACAACACCAGCGCTTGCCATCTACAGAAATTTTCAAGTGACTCATTGGCTGCATTAATAATTGATGCAAGTGAGAGTACAGGAAGGCTGTGGAAGACTTTGTCTTTTAGTGCAGGGACAACTTGCAGCTCAACATCAGCAAGACTAAAGAGCTAGTGGTTTAGTTTAGGGTGCCAAGAAGCCTCAGAGACCTGTCACCATCTAGGGTGAGTTCGTGGAAGTGGTGCAGAGCTACAAGCACCTAATGGTCCATATAAACAATAAACTAGACTGGTCTGACAACACAGTGGCACTGTACAAGAAAAAGGTCAGAGCAGACTGTACTTGTTAAGGAGACTTTTGATGGGTACAGCAAGCTGCTGGAAATGTTCTACCAGTCCATAGTAGCCAGTGTGGTGTTCTACACTACAGTCTCCTGGAGAAGCAACCTAAGCTCATAAGAAGCACAATGCCTGAGTAAACTTATCAGGAAATTCCGCTCCATTACATGGCAAACCCTGGACACACTAGGAGATGTTGCAGAAAAAAGAATGGTGACAAAATTAGATCCCATCATGAAAAATCCCTTTCATCCTCTCTAGGAGGCACTCTCTTAGAGCACTTTTAGCCACAGGATAAGAAGCACCTCTGGGGAGCTTTTCTGCATACTGCTGTCAGGAAATTCAATGCTTCCTCCTGGGCCGCTCATTATTTTTGAAATACCATGTTGAAATATCTGCACAATATTTATTGATTGATTGGCTGGCTGTATGATTTGTCCTGTGAGTCCATATCCTTGTTTTTTATGTTTCTTCTGTTGTATGCATCTGAATTTTCCTTTGGGATTAATAAAGTTCTGCGGTGGGCTGGCGCCCTGCCCGGGGTTTGTTTCCTGTCTTGCACCCTGTGTTGGCTGGGATTGGCTCCAGCAGACCCCCGTGACCCTGTAGTTAGGATATAGCGGGTTGGATAATGGATGGATGGATTAATAAAGTTTATCTAACCTCATCTAATCTAATTCTTCATATATATAGTATCCATGTGCAAGAACTATTTTACAGATGCCCACTCAGGTGGTAAAATATTGAATGGGGCAGCCGCCCCTTTCCCACTATTGAACTTAATTAAAAATCGTGTACATTTGCTGGAATAGTCTATGTAATTTATGGATTATTATAGGGAGAAAAGGTATAAAAAATATATTATTACAAAAACACTGACAGATGTCTTGAAGCAGCCTGCTTCTGCAGATCCTGGGGTCAACTGTGAGGTGGATTTACTTCGTTTTACCCCCTGAAATACATTGTACAGGTATACATCAAATGATTTATGGATAGTACCTCTTTGGAAAATGTTCAGCTTTAAATTCAAGGCAAGCTGAAAAGTTATGTAGATGTAGGTGCCTCTATATTACTGAACCTTACATCAATGTAGAAAGTTCAAAATCAAGGCCTCATTGTATACTGCTGTGTACAAAGTGAAGTAGTTTGTCTATAGTGCCATTGTGAAATTTCTTTGTCATTTTTGCTTGCATAAAACACAATGAGGGTGGTATTCATCAGAGCTGGTGAGATTGGCAAGCTGTCAAGAAAAGTATTTTATCTCACTGATCTGTCATCATATTGAATGCCAGTGAAGCAGGTGCATTTCTGTCACACCCAATTCCATCATGGTTTGAACACCATGGTGGAATGTAAGGAATTCAAAGAAAAAAAGAAAGAAAGCCACCAAAGGGAAATATCTGTCCAGTAAGTGTTTTGTTTATGAAAACACAATATAACATTAGAATAAATGCAAAAAAATGAAATAATAAAAAGTAACAAGAATGTCTTGTCTTCTTAAAATGTGTTATTATTTTGTGGGCCCACCTGAAGCAATCTGCTTTGTATGCTACTTTATAATTCTGTCAGTGTATCCTCCTAAGTTTCTTACAATATTCACAAATTCCTATAGAAAAAAAATAAAACTGTCCCCCTGACCCCTTACCTGCTCTTTAAAGTCGAGATGTCCAAGCCAGTGCCTATGTAGCCTATCACTGATGCAGACTAGAGTGAACCAGATGGCCTTGATAGAAGCAGATTGCTACCGCCTCTTGAGCAGTAGCAGTTCCCCTGACCTTCTTCCAAACCTCCATGGCCTCACTTTCTTCCACTAGGATAATTAGTATCTAGGTCTCAGACAAAAATACTATATATAGATTTATAGTGTCATTATTGTCATGTGTACAGTTTAATTTTATCAGAAAGTCCTAATCACCTTTCAATATTTTGTTACTCTCTGTTGACATTATTAGTGATTACTTTTTGTCCCTCCATTTTCTATCCCCCACCTTGTTCCTTATGCATTTCGTAATGAAGAACCCTTTTTTGTATTATGTAATTTTACATCATTGATCTGTATTCTAGGTTGGGAGCATGCACTGATAGCGAGTTGCTGCACCCACCACACAATGAACCACCTAGATTGGCACTTGAATGCAGCAGGTGACACCTCAGCAATACACTGTAACAGTGAGTTTTTTTTTTTACAGTGGCTGGAGAACCAATCCTGCCACCAACCCCCAAGTTTTCCCTGTAAGTTGAAGGACCTCCTTGCAGGGCTGGATGCAGGATAACGTCATACCCAGGATGAAGCAATTGCAGGTTAAGGGCCTTGCTCAAGGGTCCAACAGAGCAGAGTCACTTCTAGTGTTTATGGGATTCGAACCGACAACCTTTCGATTGCTGCACAGATCTCTAGCCTTAGAGCCACCACTATGTATTCTAGATTCAAGTTAAAAGGTTAACACACCTAAAGCAAAACAAAAAGGGCAGAAGCAAACTGATGTGTGTAGAAAAGATACGGTACTGTATTTACAAATAGAAAATTTCAACAGATGTGTCTTGAAATCCCACAAGACCTTCCTGCCTGTCCTAGCTTACATGCATTTGCTAGGCAGTAGATTTCCCCTCTGTCTGGTCCAGTGCCACCCAGTACCTATTGCTATTTTGGAATCTGTGGGAACACTGGGAAAATCACTATTGTGATCAAGCCAGCATCTATCTAGCCTGCTTTATGTATTTGTGCCAAAAGTTTCCAGGTTTGTCTGAGGCAAAACTGAAAGAGGGCATTTTTTTCAGACCTGATAATAGAAAACTGATTTCTGATGGAGAATTTGATGGTGTTATGAACGACATGGAATGAAAGGCTTGGGTATCATTCCAATAAATTATTTTAAAGTTTACAGGTAACTATAAAGATCCAAATTATAAAGAAAATGTGAAAAATGTGTTAGTTAAGTTTAAAGAATTGGGTTACAACATGAGTCTCAAAGTTCACTTTTTGGATTCACATTTGGAAATTTTCCCTGAAAATCTTGGAATGGTGAGTTAAGAGCTGGGGGTAAAGATTCCATCAAGACATCAGGGACATGGAAAGAAGGTGTCAAGGACTTTGGAACATCAGTATGCTGGTGGGCTACTGCTGAGTGATTTATTGAGACAAACCGGAAAAAGTGGACAAACAATGGGCCAACAAGGACTAAACAGAGACAAAGACTAGAGAAGCTATGTGTAAGTCAATGAATATATATTGTTGTTTTCTTTAAATATACTGTATGTTTAAAAATATTATGCTGGCTAAATATTTTCATGTTAAATTGATTTACAATAATATTGCATATATGAATAAATTGTGAAATTTGTTCTTTTTAATTAAAATTGTTTTCAATTTTATACTTATATGCGATGTGATGGAAACATTTTAATTATATACCTTTTATTGTGTTCATGATTGCAAATAAAAAATACCTATTCACAATTAAAAGAATTCTTTATGAGTTTAATTATGTAGACTTGTGGAACACACATCCACTACAAATGCAAGCCAAATGCCACTATTGATGCCAAGGTAAGAATGAAAATGGAAAATACTTACTGTTAGTAATTAAAAAACAACCTCATAAAGCACTTTCATTATCAGCTCTAACAAGATTATGGAATGCTAAACTAACAGGTCTTGAATTAAATGCCTAGTTATTCTAGGTCAATAGAACTGTGACTTTTCTTGACTTTGACTGTGACTCTTATCTGTTATATCTGACAGTGGACATCCCCAGAAGTGTATTTCCATAAATGCTTTTGGCTGGACTGTTTGTTTTTCCTTTCTCTACTGTCCAATGCTAATGTCACGATTTGTTACTTTAAGATTGAGATTGCTCCTGTTTTGTTGTATGTTTAACATAGTTGTGTGTTCATGTATGTTGCAGCATATGTTTAATGGTTTAGAAATTTCAATTAATGCATTGTAGAGTTTATGGTCATGTCATGTCACTTGCAGAAATTCTCAGGTGATTCTGCACTTATTGGGTGTATTGATAAAGGGGTGAGACAGAGTACAGTAGTCAGATGGAAAGGTTTGCTTCTTGGTGCAAAGAGAATTGTCTGTATCTTAACATCAGCAAAACTAAGGAACTGGTTCTTGACTTTCATGCACCAAAGAGCATCTATGTCCAGTCACTATTCAAAGAGTGTATGTAGAGGTGGTCTACTCCTACAGGTACATAGGGGTCCACATCAATGATAGTTTGGACTAGCCTCAGAACACAGAGGAACTATGTAAGAAAATGCAGAACAGGCTCTTTTTCCTTAGCAGACTGTGATTCTTTAATGTGGGAAGTGACATCCTTCACATCTTCTATAACTCTGTGATGGCCAGTGTGATTTTGTACACTGTGGTATGCTGGTCCTGTAACAGTACTTCAAGACTGGCCCAGCAAATGAATATGCTATTTAAAAGGGTAGGCTCAGTTATAGGACTCACTCTGAACCCCCTGGAAGTAGTAGTGAAGGAGAGAATTAAAACAAAACTGAGAGCCATTATAAACAATGCTGCACATCCTCTCTCTAACACACTAACACTGAGGACTTTCAGTCAACAAATTATTTAGCAGAACTGTGACTCCTTTATACCAACAATATGTCTGCATAATGCCTCAAGGTGAATGGGACTGCAACGTCAGAAGTTTTCTTTATTTTAAATTTTCTTGCTTTATAGTCATTCTGGTGTGTGTTCAGACGAAAGTGTGTGTGTGTATGTTAATTATAAAGATCTGTCTGTCTGTCTGTCTTGGGTCGTGCACATGTGGAGTCTGTACTCAGTGAAGAGTGCTCAGTGGTCCAAGTAATCCTTACTTAGATATCCCCACTTATTTTCAACTGCTTTCTTGAACCCCTGGAAGCTGCTATACGGCATATTAATAATTCCCCTCACAAGATCTCCAATTATGCTGATGACATATTATAGCTTTTTGGTACTGCTCCCTTTGACCTAAAGCATGTCCTTAATATTTTTAACAGTTCTGAAACCTTGTCCGGTTATAAAATTAACTGTAGTGAATCTTGTTTTCTCCTTGTTAATCGTCCTCTTCATCCCTCCTAGCCTATATTCCTTGTGCAAGTTTCAATATCTTGGTTTGGACGTCTCTGCCAACCTTGTGTGTCTAACAGATAAAAACTTGTGCTGTGTCTTTTCTTATATTAAAGATTTGATTTCCTTCTAGTTACACCTTCCTTCATCCTCTTACACCAGGCTTTCAATAATATAAACATTTTGTTAATACCTTGATTCCGCTGCCTACCCTGCCCAGATGCATGTCTGTGGATAGATCCCTATTATCCTCATTTTTGTGGAATGGCAAATGTCCCTCGGTCAGACACACTGCATTGATTCACTCATGATCAGATGGAGGGTAAACATGAAATTGTATTATTTGGCACTAACCTCAGATTAACTCAGACCAATCAGAAACTGGATCAACTCGCCCACATATCCTCCATTGTGGCTTCCAATAGAAATCAGTTGCACTGCACCCTACTCATTTATTTCTAATTAGATAAAAGAATTGACCATAACATTTGGTTCCATCATGTCTTACACACTCCATGCGTGCCAACAAATTGAAAAACGTTTGGGTATATCTCTGAGATAACATAGTGTCATTTCACTGTCTCATGAGACTGCTTTTAATATTGGAGGTCGCCCCACCTCTTATCCCCCATGGGGTTTTTACACACTTGTTAATGTCATCGGTACTGAAGAAATTAAGACATTCGGTTCAGTTATTCAACTCCTTCTTTTCCCTTTACTTGCAGTCAATTTTTAGGACATACAGAGTCCCATTAACCTCCTTTCCTACCACTTATCCCATTTCCTTTTTGCCTCGTCCCTCTCATCTAAATCCAAACTAATATGCCTTCTATATGCGCTGCTTATTAAAGCGTCCCTGCTGTTTTTAATTGGCTTTGCAATCTCCCCAACAGTCAATCATTGTGCTGGGACTCCATTTCCAAAACATTACAAATCCTTTATTTCATTTTGTTAGTCGTTTCTACTCTATATCTGGCCTCCTTATGAGGGCAGCACACTACTCAATTGCCGAACTGCTTGTCAAATTTCCATTTTGTGGCAGAACATTTACATTTTCAGAACAAACACATTTAAGAGTTTTAAATAACACTAGCCAACCCGCGGCGTAGCATACGCCGCATAATTATTTATTGATGGGTGAACACTTCCTGAAAGACACAGTTGTCCAAATGGGGTGGGTTTGAGGATACGACTGTGAGTGAATGAAAAGATGGAACTCTGGAGAGAGCAACATACAATTGTCCATGACTGAAAACTGGTTTTGGCAGATGCAGGCATATCTTTTTGAAAGTTTGGCCCTGTGCCTTATTAATTGTTATTGCAAAGGCCAATCTAACAGGAAATTGTCTGCGTGTAAAAGTAAAAGGCAAATTTGAATCTGATAAGGTCAGGGAAATCCGGTGAATAAGGACAGTTTTGTGAGGTAGCAGCTGCAATAGTTTTACACTCCAGTAGATTGCGGTGAATGCTGGTAACAGTCAGGCGGGTGGGCGGGCAGGCTGGCAAACCAACAAAAACACTATGCTCTTAGTATGGTATGAATCAGGTTTTTGTAGACAAAGGTTTTCCCTGTTCCTGCAGGACCATCTAAGAAGAAGCATGTTTGTCGCGGATGGGAACCGCTGTATGCAGCGTGTAAAACAGTTTGCGAGGGTGGATGCGGTCGTGCGTATCCCATGACACGGGAGGAGGGTTAGAGTTGGGCGGGGCTCTGTGAGTTGCCGGGCGTGGCTCTGTCGTGCGTATCCCATGGTCTCTGTCTTGTGTGCCATGGTCGGCTGCTTAGTGAATTACATATATAGATGTTACAATTATACTGCATATGCAGGGTGGCAGCACATTTTTAATTAGAAAGGGAATCAGAAGGTGAATCGAGGTCTGTGTAACAGGCAAAGATCAATACCAGAAAGACAAAGATATAGTAAACATTGGTCAAAACCTAACACAAAATGTGTACTTCAAAAAAAAGTTGCACTGTAATTAATAACTAAAATAAACCATATAATCAGAGCCAGTCAGTCGTGTTCATCTCTGCTACAGTCCACATGCACCTCTGAGCCACGTTGACTTTTCATTATTTTTTTTGGTTACGACGCACGACTGCATCCACCATTGCAAACTGTTTTACAGGCTGCATACAGCGATTCGCATTCGCGACAAACATGCCTCTTCTTAGATGGTCCTGCAGGAACACGGAATACATCTGTCTAAACGTCTGTCTACAAAATTTCATACCATATATATATATATATATAATCCACTAAGCAGCCGACCAGGGCTCGCAAGAAGCAGCACGCAAGACAGACCGTGTGATATGCACGACAACTCACAGAGCCACGCACGCCAACTCTAACATCATGGGATCCTTAAAAGCAATGTGAAAGTTTAAAAAAAACACAATAGAAAAACACCAACTCTAAGATCATGGGATCCTTAAAACAATCCTTTAAAACTGAGGTTAAAACACAATGCAGGAAGCAGTCTTTAAAAACCAATAAGCCCAGTGCCTCTTTTTCATTAGCGTCTCACCTGCTTCACTGATGCAGGCCCTGCAACAGGCGAGACGCTCTCTCAGCAACTGACCTTCTCTGTGCCTGACTCCACTACTGTCAGTCGCCTGACCGATCCTTGGCTCCGGTCGGCTCCCCCTGACAGTGGCTTGGGATTCCCCAACGAACAAGGCTCTCACGTTGGGGACACCAAGTCCCGACTCCCGCTGCCTTCCGTGGAGAGTCTCCCACCTTCCAGTCACTCCCCCTCTCCAAAGTAATCTCAGCGGAAGCGACCACAACTACTACTCCCCCGGGTGTCGGCCAAACACCCAGGCTGTCTGCTCAGCTGCCGCGAGCCTGCTCTCACTCGCTCTAACGTATCGGCTTTCTCTCTCTCCTCACTCGCTCGCACACTGCACAGGTGAGAAACGCCCGCAGCATGACTCCACCAGGAAACCGTTTCAGCCACACTACCACGCCCCTCGCTATGCTGTGAGCACAGTGATTATTTATTTAAAAACTAGACATTAAGCCCGTTACAATAACGGGCACTAGAACAGTAGTCCATAAACATTAGTAGGAACAGTCTATATTAAATTGCAAGGGACCTTTTACCTCATTAATTTTTTTCCTTAAAATGCCTGTAATTTTCTCTGACAGTAATACTGGCTTTGCTGTCCGTAATATGCGTTTAATTTTCTGTCACAACAGTGGGAAATCAGCAGATTCTCCCCAGCAACTGATTTAATGTGCGCGAAAATAAATCTACTTTTAAAAGTCATTGTATTGTAATATCATGAAAATTCGTATATTTAGGAAAACCCCTTCAACGACTGACACTTTACACTTTCCCGGGCCTAGCTTCTTAATCGCAAATCTGACATCCTCAGAGTGAACACTTGCACAACAATGGGGAAGCTGGTCTCCGCGTCTCAGTACCCGATTGGATTTCTCGTGTTTTACACTCTTGCACAACAATGGGGAAGCTGATCTCCGCATCTCAGTATCCGATTGGATTTTTCGTGTTTTATGTTTTAGGTCTTACCTCATTTACCGAAATCCGATTGGATCGGCCGCGCGATATATTATAGGTCCCGCCCTCTCTGTCTTGTGTGACGCGTCAGGCGGCCTTTGAAGCATTGCACCGTGCCCCGCGCATGCGCACTTCACCAGAAGACACACACACGGACACTGGACGCATACAGGGGTTTTATTAAAGAGGATGGCCTTTTGAAGGGGAGCTGTGGACCTGCTATACCACAGGAACACCTGTGACATTGCCTTCACATTGTTTTCCTTTTATTTCTGATCCCGTCCAGCAGATCAGACACCCAGGCAAACAACACTGAATAATCAATGGCGGCAACTACTTTGCCCATCCCCAACACCTCACCTGAGTTGCTTTCGTCTGTGTTCAGCAGTGTTTCCCAAACTCGGTCCTGGTGAACCCCTGTGGCTACAGGGTTTTGTTCCAACCGGATCCCTAATCATTGACAACACCTGATAGCACTGATCTCATTTAATTAGCTGTTTTTTTTTTCTTTTATTCGACATTCAGAAAAGCATAGCAGCATGGTTTTTACATTTATAAGACATTTAGAAATATTTCTGCTTTTGCTATAGATTTAAATGCTTAACTCTCTTTTGTTGATTTCATTATACTTTGCCCTTTCTCTGTGCAGTTTTTCCCTCTTCATTGTATCTTAATAATGACAATATTGTTCCCTAAACACAAAACTTGGGAAATATCAGTTCACTTAATAGCCCAGGAGTTCAATTAAAAACAGAAGCTGGTTGGAACAAAAACCTGCAGCCACAGGGGTTCACCAGGACCGAGTTTGGGAAACACTGGTGTACAGTCCACATGTACCTGTGAGTCACGTTGACTGTTCATTTTCCAAACACGTCCTGAGTCGCTTTGGTCTGTGCTACGGTCAACATGCACCTCTGAGCCACATTGACTGTTCATTTTCCTAACATGGCCACCACTTCACATGTATTTAATGGAAACAACTCTTCTTTCAATGTTATATAAATTCCTGCATCAGGTAACTGTTTGTTTCTATCAGTCGGATATTTTTGGAAAAAAGTCATTGACGAAACTGTTGCTCTCGAACTTTGCAACATGGCTGTAACCTTTGTTTGCCAACATTGGGATAACTTCGGTGACGTGCCGTCTGTTGTTCTTAGTCACGGAAGCATAGTCATACAGTCTGCTCAACAATAAGCTGATTACATGAATATTTCCGGAGTTTATGGGGGTGAGGCAGAAATTGTGGCGATGTGCCAAATACTACCAGCTACTATCGCCATTCACGTCCGAGAACTTTCAGGAAGTGTTCACCCATCAATACATTATTATGCGGAGTATGCTATGCTGCGGGTTGGCTAGTTATTACTATTTGAACATGGAGTCAATATTTTGTGGTTTGTTTACTTTAGCACCCATAAAGATCGAAGACTGTGTTGTTTGATGCCAGCATGCCAATGCAATTTAACACAATATAGCACTACTAGCCAATCTGCGGCGTAGCATACTCCGCATAATTATGTATTGATGGGTGAACACTTCCTGAAAGTTCTCGGACGTGAATGGCGATAGTAGCTGGTAGTATTTGGCACATCGCCACAATTTCTGCCTCACCACCACAAACTCCGGAAATATTCATGTAGTCAGCGTATTGTTGAGCAGACTGTATGACTATGCTTCCGTGACTAAGAACAACGGACGGCACGTCGCAGAAGTTATCCCAATGTTGGCAAACAAAGGTTACAGCCATGTTGCAAAGTTCGAGAGCAACAGTTTCGTCAATGACTTTTTTCCAAAAATATCCGACTGATAGAAACAAACAGTTACCTGATGCAGGAATTTATATAACATTGAAAGAAGAGTTGTTTCCATTAAATACATGTGAAGTGGTGGCCATGTTAGGAAAATGAACAGTCAACGTGGCTCAGAGGTGCATGTGGACCGTAGCACAGATCAAAGCGACTCAGGACGTATTTGGAAAATGAACAGTCAACGTGACTCACAGGTGCATGTGGACTGTACACCAGTGTTTCCCAAACTCGGTCCTGGTGAACCCCTGTGGCTGCAGGTTTTTGTTCCAACCAGCTTCTGTTTTTAATTGAACTCCTGGGCTAATTAATTGAACTGATATTTCCCAAGTTCTGTGTTTAGGGAACAATATTGTCATTATTAAGATACAATGAAGAGGGAAAAACTGCACAGAGAAAGGGCAAAGTATAATGAAATCAACAAAAGAGAGTTAAGCATTTAAATCTATAAGCAAAAGCAGAAATATATTTAAATGTCTTATAAATGTAAAAACCATGCTGCTGTGCTTTTCTGAATGTTGAATAAAAGAGAAAAAAAACAGCTAATTAAATGAGATCAGTGCTTTCAGGTGTTGTCAATGATTAGCAATCTGGTTGGAACAAAACCCTGCAGCCACAGGGGTTCACCAGGACCGAGTTTGGGAAACACTGCTGAACACAGACGAAAGCAACTCAGGTGAGGAGTTGGGGGCGGGCAAAGTAGTTGTAGCCATTGATTATTCAGTGTTGTTTGCCTGGGTGTCTGATCTGCTCAACGTGATCAGAAATAAAAGGAAAACAATGTGAAGGCAATGTCACAGGTGTTCCTGTGGTATAGCGGGTCCACAGCTCCCCTTCAAAAGGCCATCCTCTTTAATAAAACCCCTGTGTATGTCCAGTGTTCGTGTGTGTGTCTTCTGGTGAAGTGCACATGCGCAGGGCACGGTGCGATGCTTCAAAGCAGATGCTTCAAAGGCCGCCTGACGCGTCACACAAGACAGAGAGGGCGGAACCTATAATATATCGCGTGGCCGATCCAAACGGATTTCGGTAAATGAGGTAAGACCTAAAACATAAAACATGAAAAATCCAATCGGATACTGAGACGCGGAGACCAGCTTCCCCATTGTTGTGCAAGTGTTCACTCTGAGGATGTCAGATTTGCGATTAAGAAGCTTGGCCCGGGAAAGTGTAAAGTGTCAGTCCTAAAGTCTTAACGTGTCAGGGTTTTCCTAAATATACGAATTTTCATGACATTACAATACAATGACTTTTAAAAGTAGATTTATTTTCGTGCACATTACATCAGTTGCTGGGGAGAATCTGCTGATTGCCCACTGTTGTGACAGAAAATTAAACGCATATTACGGACAGCAAAGCCAGTATTACTGTCAGAGAAAATTACAGGCATATTAAGGAAAAAATTTAATGAGGTAAAAGGTCCCTTGCCATTTAATATAGACTGTTCCTACTAATGTTTATGGACTACTGTTCTAGTGCCCGTTATTGTAACAGGCTTAATGTCTAGTTTTTAAATAAATAATCACTGCGCTCACAGCATAGTGAGGGGCATTTTAGTGTGGCTAAAACGGTTTCCGGGTGGAGTCGTGCTGCGGGCGTTTCTCACCTGTGCAGTGTGCGAGCGAGTGAGGAGAGAGAGAAAGCCGGTACGCTAGAGCGAGCGAGAGCAGGCACGCGGCAGCTGAGCAGACAGCCTGGGTGTTTGGCCGACACCTGGGGGAGTAGTAGTTGTGGTCGCTTCCACTGAGATTACTTCAGAGAGCAGGAGTGACTGGAAGTGGGAGACTCTCCACGGAAGGCAGCGGGAGTCGGGACTTGGTGCACCCAACGTGAGAGCCTTGTTTGTTGGGGAATCCCAAGCCACTGTCAGGGGGAGCCGACCGGAGCCAAGGATCGGTCAGGCGACTGACAGTAGTGGAGTCAGTCACAGAGAAGGTCAGCTGCTGAGAGAGCATCTCGCCTGTTGCAGGACCCACATCGGTGAAGCAGGTGAAACGCTAATGAAAAAGAGGCACTGGGCTTATTGGTTTTTAAAGACTGCTTCCTACATTCCTGCAGACCTCAGTTTTAAAGGATTGTTTTAAGGATCCCATGATCTTAGAGTTGGTGTTTTTGTATTGTGTTTTTTTTAAACTTTCACATTGCTTTTAAGGATCCCATGATCTTAGAGTTGGCGTTAGTGGCTCTGTGAGTTGTCGTGCATATCACACGGTCTGTCTTGCGTGCTGCTTCTTGCGAGCCCTGGTCGGCTGCTTAGTAGATTATACATATATATATATATATATATATATATATATATATATATATAGAAGATGGTATGAAATTTTGTAGACAGACGTTTAGACAGATGTATTCCGTGTTCCTGCAGGACCATCTAAGAAGAGGTATGTTTGTCGCGGATGCGAATCGCTGTATGCAGCCTGTAAAACAGTTTGCAATGGTGGATGCATTCTTGCGTCGTAACCAAAAAGAATAATGAAAAGTCAACGTGGCTCAGAGGTGCACGTGGACCATAGCAGAGACGAACCCAACTGACGCAGTGATTGGTGAGTTGTTGCGTCCGAGTTTGTGGGCGTGGCTCTGTGCGTTGTCGTCATATCCCATGGTCTTAGAGTTGGTGGGCGGGGCACTGACGCGTTGATTGGTGAGTTGTTGCGTCCGAGTTGGTGGGCGTGGCTCTGTGAGTTGTTGTCGTATCCCATGGTCTTAGAGTTGGTGGGCGGGGCTCCGTCTTGCATGCGTCTTGCTTGCCATGGACTTAGTGAATTAAATATATAGATTTATGCATCCGAGTCCCTGGATTCCTTAAAAAAATATCTATAATAATAATAATAATAATAAATTTTATTTATATTGCACTTTACATTTTAGCAATCCCAAAGTGCTACAGAGTAAAAATAGAATAATAAAATAAAAAAAAAACAGAGGAGTCTATAAAATACTTTAACAAAATGACTTTCTAAAAAGATGAGTTTTTAGGTTTTGCTTAAAGGCCTCAGTCGACTGTGGGGCTCTCAGGTAATCAGGGAGGGCATTCCACAGCCTCGGCGCCACCGATGAAAACGCCCTGTCACCCATGCTGCTGAGCTTAGTTCTGGGGACTTGAAGAGTGTTAGTGTGTACAGAGCGGAGGGAACGTAAGGAGTTATGAGGGGTAAGGAGTTCCTGTAGATAAAGAGGGGCATGTCCATAAATGCACTGATGGGTAAGAAGGGAGACCTTGTACTCTATTCTGAATGAAACAGGGAGCCAGTGAAGGGTTTTCAGGATTGGGGTGATGTGATCATACTTTCGCACCCTCATCAGGATCCTGGCAGCACTGTTCTGAATATACTGTAGTCTCTGGATACTCTTGCCAGGAATCCCAATGAGGAGTGCATTACAGTAATCCAGCCTGGAAGAGACAAAGGCATGGACGAGTTTCTCTGCATCTGCCAGGGTGAGTAATGGGCGGAGTTTGGCGATGTTCTTGAGATGGAAAAAAGATGACTTACAGAGATATTTGATGTGGGTGTCAAAAGTAAGTTGGGAGTCCATTCTAACATCCAAATTAGTAACAGATGTGGAAAGAGGAATATTTTGGCCAGAGAAAGTAATACTGGTGATGGTAGAAGAGCGAAGATGATGTGATGTACCAACTAAGATGGCTTCTGTTTTGGATCTGTTCAACTGAAGAAAATTGAGCCTCATCCATGCCTCTATCTCCTCCAGGCAGGTAGACAATGTAGATGTTGGCAGAGGAGCAGTAGAGGAGGTGGGAGTAGTCCTGAGGTAAAGCTGAGTGTCATCGGCATAGCAATGGAACGATAAACCATGTCTGCCAATGACAGTTCCAAGTGGGAGCATGTAGATAGTAAAAAGGATAGGGCCCAGCACAGAGCCCTGTGGAACACCACAGGTGACGTTGTGGGTGTGGAACTTTGCGCTGCCAAGGGCGACATGCTCAGTTCTGCCAGTCAGGTATGATGTAAACCAATTTAGAACAATTCCTGAGAGTCCAATAGTGTATTGCAGGCGGTGAAGAAGGATGTTATGGTCTATTGTGTCAAAAGCAGCTGTCAGGTCAAGGAGGATAAGTAGTGAAGGTGAACCAGTATCTGCCGTCATCAGAAGATCATTGGTGACCCTGACCAGGGCTGTTTCGGTGCTATGGCCAGGGCGAAAACCAGACTGAAACTTTTCAAACAGATTGTTCAGTTTGAGATGATCGTGAAGTTGTGCTGCAACTATTTTTTCCAGAACTTTGGAGAGAAATGGAAGATTGGAGATGGGCCTATAATTGGAGAGAACTTCAGGATCCAAGGTGGATTTTTTCAGTAGAGGTCTGATGACAGCAGTTTTTAGTGCAGAAGGAATATGGCCAGCCAGGAGGGACTGATTTATTATCCTGGTGATAAGTGGAGAGATGGCAGAAATGTTGGCCCTCAGCAAGGGTGAGGGGAAAGGGTCCAGGGAACTAGTAGACGGTTTCATTTTCCTGATGACATCCTCCACCTCTTCCCGTGTGGCAACAGAGAAAGAGCAAAGAGGATGGACGGTCTCAGACAATGAGTCAACAGTTGGGAAGGGCAAGATATCCATGGTAGAGAGGTGTAAACGGATATTATCAACTTTTTGTTTAAAAAAGTTGATATACATGTTGCATCTGTCATCAGTGGTCTCAGAATGGGCAGGTAAAGGAGGTTTGAGAAGATGATTTATGGTTGAAAAAAGTTTTTTAGGTTTGCTGGAGCCATTTCTGATGATGGTGGAATAAAACTTGGACCGTGCAACCTTCAGAGCTTCTGCATACGCTCTCATGTGTTCTCTGTAAGCCTGTTTATGGACAGTCAGCCCAGAGGCCTTGAGCCGCCGCTCAAGGACACGCCCAGCCGCCTTCATTTTTCGCAGCTCGCAGGTATACCAAGGTGCTGAGCACGAGAATGAGACGGACCTAGATGTTAAAGGGGCGTGGAAGTCCAGGAGACTGCTCAGGGACTGGTTGTAAAAATCCACGAGGTCAGCAACAGAGAGAGAGCTGATAAAGTCAGAGGAGAGAAATGTAAGGTCCAAGGCCAAGGCATCCACATTGATATTCTTCAGATTTCTGAAGTAGATCTGTCGTTTTGGTTTGATATGGGAGGAGAAAAAGGGCAGCTCCAATGACACAACTTTGTGGTCTGAAATACCAAGATCAAATACCTGTAGATTCCTGATTGGGGCACAGTTTGAAATGACCAAGTAATCTAAGTGCAGCCAGCCCTGTAAGGGGTTTTGCAGGTGAAATTCATGATTTTTGGGTTGCATTTTGGACTTATGGAGATCAGTTACTTTTTTGTCTTTTTGGGCTTTTGCCCCTGTCTCGTTACAAATTTCAACAAATGGTTTCTTCTCCTTATCTACCTTCATTTCTCAATATCTATTTCTAGTCCTGGTAGAGTGCAATATGCCAAACTATCCATCCACCCATCCATTATCCAACCAGCTATATCCTGACTACAGGGTCAGGGGGGTCTGCTGGAGCCAATCCCAGCCAACACAAGGTGCAAGGCAGGAAACAAACCCCGGGCAGGGCACCAGCCCACCACAGATGCCAAACTATGATGACGTTATAGTCCAGAGTGTTTTCTGACCCTTTCTCATTTCCAATGTATTCTTGCCTGCGGTATAAAAATTCATAACAATGTACCAAGATAAGAATCGGAAAATGAATGACTGAAGTAATTAAGTGAACAAAATATGTGGAAGAACAGAAAAGTGAACAGAGGCCTTCTTTATCTATGAAATCTTATTGAGGGGGCATTGTTTTTCAGCTCTTATTTTAAGATCTTTTTATTGACAATGTTTCTAATACTGTATTTGGCCATATAAATGATGATGAGTGCATAATTCAGATCTGCTGCATCTGTCGAATCTTTTTGTTCCATTTTTGAACAACAGTATTCCTGGTATTTGATTTTTGGAAGTAGTTTACATACATACTAGTTGAGATTTCTTTTCTCTAGTGGTTTCCTTTTTTTTTTCTTTACTTTTATTTGTTTGATACGACATTCATGAAGCCTGCGGAAAAAGCAAACATTTTCTTAATGGTAACATTTGACTGATAAGATTCAAAAAGTCTTTAACGGGCTTCTGTGAAAAAGGCAGGTTTGATTGTACTGATAGGAGGTTTTATTTATGGCAATGTCTATAATGTCACTGCTCAAGAACAACCTGATGTTGGTTTATGATTACAAAACTGATACGTAATTTCTAAAAATATTACAGTATCTCTGCAGCCTGGCTTTAATCTTCTCACTGTGGCCAGTGTCCACGTGTATTTCTAACCAAGTCTCTGACCTCTGTGGTATCTGAATGCCTTTTTCACCGCTGTTCTGTGCTGACAAGATACTGTATAATATATTCTTAAAACGCATCAGCCAGTTTTTACATTTAATAATTTATTGTGAGTGCTATCACAATTAGCAATATTTTAAAATGCAGAAAAATAAATGCAGACAGTACTGAAATATAGCAGCACATTAAAATAAAATATGATAGATAAAACAAATACTAATTTTGGCTTTAGAAAGAGATGGATAAGTGATGCATCTTTAGTTTGGATTGAAATTCAGTGTATTATGCAATTTAAAACCAACAAAAATCTCACAAAAGACGCACCTTAAGAAATCCAGAAATAAACCATGACCTTCTCACAATGGGCCTCGTTCATCACTAATGTGTCTACATACCAGGGTTTACCATTTGAATTTTTTCCACTGCTCTAAACCAAAATATTCTGTACACAAAATTTAGAACACTAATAAGTTCTTTTTCTTCTGTACTGTTGTATCAGTTTGTACCACTCTGCTACAGAAGTTACAAAATAAAATTTCAATTATAACATAGCCCTACTTACAGTGGTGTGAAAAACTATTTGCCCCCTTCCTGATTTCTTATTCTTTTGCATGTTTTTTAACACAAAATGTTTCTGATCATCAAACACATTTAACCATTAGTCAAATATAACACAAGTAAACACAAAATGCAGTTTGTAAATGGTGGTTTTTATTATTTAGGGAGAAAAAAAAATCCAAACCTACATGGCCCTGTGTGAAAAAGTAATTGCCCCCTGAACCTAATAACTGGTTGGGCCACCCTTAGCAGCAATAACTGCAATCAAGCGTTTGCGATAACTTGCAATGAGTCTTTTACAGCGCTCTGGAGGAATTTTGGCCCACTCATCTTTGCAAAATTGTTGTAATTCAGCTTTATTTGAGGGTTTTCTAGCATGAACCACCTTTTTAAGGTCATGCCATAGCATCTCAATTGGATTCAGGTCAGGACTTTGACTAGGCCACTCCAAAGTCTTCATTTTGTTTTTCTTCAGCCATTCAGAGGTGGATTTGCTGGTGTGTTTTGGGTCATTGTCCTGTTGCAGCACCCAAGATCGCTTCAGCTTGAGTTGACGAACAGATGGCCGGACATTCTCCTTCAGGATTATTTGGTAGACAGTAGAATTCATGGTTCCATCTATCACAGCAAGCCTTCCAGGTCCTGAAGCAGCAAAACAACCCCAGACCATCACACTACCACCACCATATTTTACTGTTGGTATGATGTTCTTTTTCTGAAATGCTGTGTTCCTTTTACGCCAGATGTAACGGGACATTTGCCTTCCAAAAAGTTCAACTTTTGACTCATCAGTCCACAAGGTATTTTTCCAAAAGTCTTGGCAATCATTGAGATGTTTCTTAGCAAAATTGAGACGAGCCCTAATGTTCTTTTTGCTTAACAGTGGTTTGCGTCTGGGAAATCTTCCATGCAGGCCGTTTTTGCCCAGTCTCTTTCTTATGGTTGAGTCGTGAACACTGACCTTAATTGAGGCAAGTGAGGCCTGCAGTTCTTTAGACGTTGTCCTGGGGTCTTTTGTGACCTCTCGGATGAGTCGTCTCTGCGCTCTTGGGGTAATTTTGGTCGGCCGGCCACTCCTGGGAAGGTTCACCACTGTTCCATGTTTTTGCCATTTGTGGATAATGGCTCTCACTGTGGTTCGCTGGAGTCCCAAAGCTTTAGAAATGGCTTTATAACCTTTACCAGACTGATAGATCTCAATTACTTCTGTTCTCATTTGTTCCTGAATTTCTTTGGATATTGGCATGATGTCTAGCTTTTGAGGTGCTTTTGGTCTACTTCTCTGTGTCAGGCAGCTCCTATTTAAGTGATTTCTTGATTGAAACAGGTGTGGCAGTAATTAGGCCTGGGGGTGGCTACGGAAATTGAACTCAGGTGTGATACACCACAATTAGGTTATTTTTTAACAAGGGGGCAATTACTTTTTCACACAGGGCCATGTAGGTTTGGATTTTTTTTCTCCCTAAATAATAAAAACCATCATTTAAAAACTGCATTTTGTGTTTACTTGTGTTATATTTGACTAATGGTTAAATGTGTTTGATGATCAGAAACATTTTGTGTGACAAACCTGCAAAAGAATAAGAAATCAGGAAGGGGGCAAATAGTTTTTCACACCACTGTAAAATACAGTACAATAAATTTCAAATTAATATTTTAATTACTTTGCACAAATCATGATTTATACCAACATTTATCACTTTTTCCATGTCCAGACTGAAATGTGATTGATTGTGCCAGTAGCTACAGAATTCGGATTAGCCAGTGAACAGGTGCAACCGCAGCCATGTTAGCGGTAGCTGTGGGCATCCTTTAATTGGTTGTCTATTTCAAAAGCACATTTATGTCTGCCAACCTTTCTCTCAATTTTCAAATATTTAAAAGAATCTGGTATGATGCCATTCCTAGAGAATATAACAGCCCTCCCATCACCATCAGTGCATGAACAGGAAGTTTGTGATGCCAGATAACAAGCTTGACAGAGAGACAGACAGACAGACAGACAGACAGAGAGAGAGAGAGAGAGATAGATAGATAGATAGATAGATAGATAGATAGATAGATAGATAGATAGATAGATAGATAGATAGATAGATACTTTATTAATCCCCAAGGGGAAATTCACATACTCCAGCAGCAGCATACTGATAAAAACAATATTAATTAAAGAGTGATAAAAACACAGTGCAGGTTAAAAAGTGCAAGGTGGAGAGTGCAAGGCAGGTATAACAGTCAATAATCTTGTATAATGTTAACGTTTACCCCCCCGGGTGGAATTGAAGAGTCGCATAGTGTGAGGGAGGAACGATCTCCTCAGTCTGTCAGTGGAGCAGGACAGTGACAGCAGTCTGTCACTGAAGCTTCTCCTCTGCCTGGAGATGATACTGTTCAGTGGATGCAGTGGATTCTCCATGATTGACAGGAGCCTGCTCAGTGCCCGTCGCTCCGCCACAGATGTCAAACTGTCCAGCTCCGTGCCTACAATAGAGTCTGCCTTCCTCACCAGTTTGTCCAGGCGTGAAGCATCCCTCTTTTTTGTGCTGCCTCCCCAACACACCACTGCATAGAAGAGGGCGCTCGCCACAACCGTTTGATAGAACATCTGCAGCATCTCATTGCAGATGTTGAAAGATGCCAGCCTTCTAAGGAAGTATAATCGGCTCTGTCTTCTCTTGCACAGAGCATCAGTATTGGCAGTCCAGTCCAGTTTATCATCCAGCTGCACTCCCAGGTATTTATAGGTCTGTACCCTCTGCACACAGTTACCTCTGATAATCATGGGGTCCGTGAGGGGCCTGGTCCTCCTAAAATCCACCAACAGCTCTTTGGTTTTACTGGTGTTCAGGTGTAGGTGGTTTGAGTTGCACCATTTAACAAAGTCCTTGATTAGGTTCCTATACTCCTCCTCCTGCTCACTCCTGATGCAGCCCACGATAGCAGTGTCATCAGCGAACTTTTGCATGTGGCAGGACTCCGAGTTGTATTGGAAGCCCGATGTATATACGCTGAACAGGACTGGAGAAACTACAGTCCCCTGCGGCGCTCCTGTGTTGCTGACCACAATGTCAGACCTGCAGTTCCTGAGATGCACATACTGAGGTCTGTTTGTAAGATAGTCCACGATCCATGCCACTAGGTATGAATCTACTGCCATCTCTGTCAGCTTGTCCCTAAGGAGCAGAGGTTGGATGGTGTTGAAGGCGCTAGAGTAGTCCAGAAACATAATTCTTACTGCACCACTGCCTCTGTCCAAGTGGGAGAGGGATCGGTGTAGCATGTAGATGATGGTATCCTCCGCTCCCACCTTCTCCTGGTGTGCGAACTGCAGAGGGTCGAGGGTGTGGTGGACCTGTGGCCTCAGGTGATGAAGCAGCAACCGCTCCATGGTCTTCATCACATGTGATGTGAGGGTGACAGGCCTGAAGTCATTCAGCTCACTAGGACGTGATACCTTTGGGACTGGGGTGATGCAAGAAGTTTTCCAAAGCCTCGGGACTCTCCCCTGTTCCAGGCTCAGGTTGAAGATGCGCTGTAGAGGACTCCCCATCTCCAACGCACAGGCCTTCAACAGTCGTGGCGATACTCCATCTGGAACCACTGCTTTGCTGGCATGAAGTCTCCTCAGCTCACTGCTTACCTGGGCTGCTGTAATTGTGGGTGGAGGAAAACTCTCTCCTATGCTGGTATCAGCAGAAGGATGGATGGAGGATGCAGTACTCTGAGGTGAGAGTGGGTTAGGGTGGTCAAACCTGCTAAAAAAGGTCTTCATCAGGTTTGCTTTCTCCCTGTCTCTCTCGATGGAGGCACCCCACTTCGAGCTGCAGCCAGTGATGATCTTCATCACATCCCACACTTCCTTCATGCTGTTATTCTGCAACTTTTGCGCCAGTTTTCTCCTGTACTGTTCCTTCGCCACCCTGATCTGGACTCGGAGTTCCATCTGAACGCGCTTGAGCTCATGCTGATCACCGCCTTTAAAAGCCCTTTTCTTCTGGTTCAAAAGGCCCTTGATGTCACTTGTAATCCACAGCTTGTTGTTAGCATAGCAGCGTACTATTCTTACTGGAACTACAATGTCCATACAGAAGTTGATGTAGTCAGTAGTGCAGTCAACAACCTCCTCAATGTTCTCACTATGTGACTCCTGCAGGATATCCCAGTCCGTAGTTCCAAAGCAGTCTCTCAGAGTCTGCTCTGCCTCAGGGGACCACTTCCTAAATAAGCGTGTGGTTGTAGGTAGCTCCCTTACTCTGGGTTTGTAGTGAGGCTGAAGCAGAACCAGGTTATGATCTGCTTTCCCAAGCGCAGGCAGCAGAGTGGCACTGTATTCGTCCTTAACGTTTGCATACAGTAGTTCAATAATCCTATTTCCCCGGGTGTGACTTTCTCACCAACAGGCCCCAAGTGGTTAGAATTGGAGATCGTACATCAGCCACACTGGTTCTGAACACAGGCATGCCACAGGGTTGTGTGTTCAGCCCAGCACTCTTCACGTTATTTACGCATGATTGCTCTGCCATCCAAGCCATAAATATGGTTGTGAAGTTTGTGGATGATACGACCGTGGTGGGTCTCATATCAGTCAATGATGAGACTCACTAGAGAGAGGAGATACAACACCTAGCACTATGGTGCTCAGCCAACTACCTCATGTTGAACACCAGCAAGACCAAAGAGGTAATTGTGGACTGTAGGAGGTCCAGAAGAACAAAACATGCTCCTATATTCATACATGAGGAGGCTGTAATGTGTGTGGACAATATCAAGTTCTTGGGTATCCAAATTACATCTGATCTGACCTGGTCTTTGAACATATCTCACCTGGTAAAGAAGGTCCAACAAAGACTCTTCTTTCTCAGGAAGATGAGACGTGCTGGATTCTCCTCTCGGTTGCTCACAAACTTCTACAGATCCGCTATAGAAAGCATTCTCTGTCACAGTATGACAGTGTGGTACGGCAGCTGCACAGCACAGGACAGGAAGGACTTGGCACGGGTGGTGAGAACAACACAGGGGATCATAGGAAGTCCTCTCCTAGACCTGGACTCTGCATATGCTGAAAGGGTGCAGAAGAGGGCCAAATGTATAGCTGCGGATCTCATCCATCTGGGAAATGGACTGTTTGTACCACTGCCTTCGGGAAAGTGGTACAGAAACATAAAAACATGCACCAGCAGACTGAAAGACAGCTTTTTCCCCAGAGCTGTGAAGTCCATCTGCCCCTGCTGATACACACACATACATCTACATCTACCCCTAACCTGCCCCCCTGTAGACATGCACACACACTTTCCCTCATAATCCTCCCCTGCAGACCCACGCACACAGATCACTGGTCTCTGCAGGCGTACTACCTCAGGAAAAGTCTGGACTTGATGATGTTTTATTGCTGCTGTCTTTTATACTTATTATGTTTATTTTATTATTTATAGTGTATTGTGTATTTGAAGTATTCTGCCTTGAAGCCAAGTCCTACCAACAAAAAATGTCGTTATGTGTATGCATAATAACAATTAAAGAATTCTACTCTACTACTACTACTCTACTATAATCCACATACTGGGAGAAGGCAGGTAATGTTTTGTCCAGCGTCACATGGTTAAAATCTCCAGAGATTAGCACAAGTGCCTCGGGGTGCTGTGTTTGTAGTTTAGCAACAGCGGAGTGGATGATGTCACCCGCTATCTCCATGTCCGGGCGAGGAGTGATGTAAACAATAACAACAATGATGTGTCCAAAGTCTCTGGGCAAGCAATAGGGACGCAGACTTACGGCCAACAGTTCGATGTCCCTGCAACAAGTGGAGATTTTGACGTTTACATGTCCAGGGTTGCACCACCTTGTGTTCACATAGAGAGCGAGTCCTCCTCCTTTCCACTTCCCGCAGGTATTTGCGTCTCTGTCCGCTCTAACTGTGCTAAACCCGGGTAGCATCACGTTAGCATCTGGGATGCTAATTGTTAGCCACATTTCACAAAAACACAACAAATTGCATTCTCTGTAGTTCCTGACATTTTTCACCAGCGCAACCAGTTCATTGATCTTATTTGGTAGTGAGTTCACATTTCCCAGGATTACAGAAGGCACTGAAGGCTTGTATCGCCACTTCCTCGCTAGCCGCTTAGCCTTTACCTTAGCGCCAGCTCTGCTGCCACAATACGGCCTTCTTACCTCGTCAGGTAAATAGGGGTAAATATATAAGGTAGTGTCATCAAAAAGATGCAGAATATCAAGTTAGTATCGACCAGAAGTTAGACATAGTATTATACAAAGCAAAAAGTCATAATACAAAAATTCTCTTCTACTTTTGACACACATGAAAATGCTAAAAATAAATCTAAGTCATCAAAGCAAACAATCCTATATCAGAAAATTTATAGTAAAACACACATCAACAAAGAGAATTTGTTTGTTGTTATCCGCAATCTCAGATGAGATTTTGGTGTGGCTCTGAGGCTAAAGATGGCTTTGTGGCAATCAGAAGATTGCCAGTTTGAATCCCATAAATGCCAGAAGTCATTCCACTATGTTGGCCACTTGAGCAAGGTACTTAACCTGCAATTGCTCCATCCTGGGTAAGATATTAACCTGCACCTGGCCTTGCAAACAGGTCCTCCGACTTTCAGGGAAAACTTGGGGTTTGGTGGCAGGATTGGCACACCATCCACTGTAACAAAATTTCACACTGTTCCATTTCACTCAAACTAGTGTGGTGCTGAAGTGTTCCACGGCTGCACTCGGGTCCTAATTTGGGATCCTGAGGAGCTTCGTTGTGTGGTGGGTGTTTCAACGTGTTGTTTCAGTGCCTGCTCCCAACCTCTTGGATAAGCAGAAAGCACACAGTGCTGACCTTTACACTTTCTCAGGATTAACATTATATACTGTTCACTTCTGGCCATCTGAACGTAATAGTGATGGCCACAATGTGAACAATATGGTGTCCCAAAAGACGTGAAAATATGTACCGTATTTCAATAATTAAAGTACCACATACGTAGCATAAATAATTGTTACCAATGTTATCTGATAATACAAAAAACAGAACTCAAGATATCTATAAAAAAATAAACAAAAAACATGATCATAGTTATGTGTCAGCCAGGGTGTATTCCCAGGCCTCTGTTTATGCTCCTTTTTCATGTCTTCTTGGTTTATTTTGAAGTGTTTTACATTTATTTATTGAAATTATTTATTTTAGTTCAATAATATTCTTGTTATGAGATTTTCACAATAACAATGTATCTCTCCTAGAATAAATTTTTGTAAGCAAAAGTGTACATGAGAATATGGATTTCTTAATGTTTCAAACATTTCTGTGCACTTACTGTTGCAATACCATGTCTGCTAATCATAGTAATTATTTATTTCACTGTGCTGCATCTTTATTTTGTTTTGGCATGTAGGCACCACTGTGTTATCATTCCTATTACCAGGATGCTGCTTCACTTTAATAAGGAACATGGTTTTTGAGTCGCCACATCTTAAGTTATCAATGTGAACACTTATTGTACAATACTAGTGCAACAATTTATTTGTACTTGAACTCAGATGATGTAATGAGAATTTTTCTCTTGAATTTCTGGTTTCTAAACTTTCATATTTCCTCTCACTTTGAGTTCTGATTAGCGATTAGGATTTGGTGCTAAAAATTTCACCTTCTCAGTTTCGTTTTGTTTCTGGTTTTGATTACTTCTTCCAGCTTTCAGGCAGTATAGTTGTATTATTATGTCTACGTGTAACATTTTGTTCTCCTATGTCCCGTCCGTTTTGTGGTTGGTACCCCAAGAGGTGGGGCCACCCTGATGTCACCACTCTTGAGCTCACCCTCTGACTATTTAGGTCAGAGCAAGCACAGGAGTGGTACAGAGAATGTAAATCTATTTATCAATGAAATCTCAATCAAATTACTATTATAATAGCTAGATTTAGGTCATGTAAGAGTTAAACATTAAAGGCTCATGCCTGTATTTTTTATTCTTCTAAATACAGTAACCAACCAATAAATAACCACCACCAATGTGAGAACAAATTAAGTAATGGTCACTTTCTGAGCCAGGTGGCAAGTGTGTCTTTCCAGTCAAGATAATAGTGATCAGAGTGGTCTGCGCTGCTTTTTACTTGCTTGCTTAAACACTAGAATAATGTAATTAAAAGTAAAGGACAGTGTGTACTATGATAAAACCAAGCAGGCCATTGTTTAAATGCTGCAACTTAAAATTTCAACCTTGACAGATGTTTGTACATCAAGTAAGTTAAGTTTCATTTGTGTGGCTCGGTATCTCATATGTGGGTCTTCCATCTTCTTCTTCTTCTTTCATCTGCTCCTGTTAGAGGTTGCCACAGCGGATCATCTTCTTCCATATCTTTTTGTCCTCTGCATCTTGTTCTGTTACACCCACCACTTGCATGTCCTATCTCACCACATCCATAAACCTTCTCTTAAGCCTTCCTCTTTTATTCTTGCCTGGCAGCTCTATTGTTAACATCCTTTTCTCAATATACCCAGCATCTCTCCTCTGCACATGTCCAAACCAACATAATCTTGCCTCTCTGACTTTGTCTCCAAACTGTCCAACCTGTGCTGACCCTCTAATGTACTTATCCTGGGTCTGCTGCTCTTCTCAATCTACATGCTTCCATTAGGTCAGATTATCTCAGGGCACAACGTGAGCTACCACAGCTATGCTGATGACACACAGCTGTATTTATCAATTGCACCTGATGACCCCGATTCTCTTGATTCACTAACACAATGTCTAACTTGTATCTCAGAATGGATGAATAGTAACTTTCTCAAGTTAAATAAAGAGAAAACTGAAATCTTAGTGATTGGCAATAATGGATAAAATGAGGCTATTAGAAATAAACTGGGTGCATTAGGATTAAAAGTCAAAACGGAGGTAAAAAGCTTAGGGGTAACTGTTGACTGTAATCTAAATTTTAAATCGCATATTAATCAGATCACTAGGACAGCATTTTTTCACTTAAGAAACACAGCAAAAGTTAGACCTCTTATATCATTGAAAGATACTGAGAAATTAGTTCAAGCGTTTGTTTTCAGTCGACTAGATTACTGTAACGCACTCCTCTCAGGACTACCCAAAAAAGACATAAATCGTTTGCAACTAGTGCAGAATGCAGCTGCTAGAATCCTAACTAGGAAAAGAAAATCCGAGCACATCTCTCCAGTTTTGATGTCACTACACTGGTTACCTGTGTCATTCAGGATTGACTTTAAAATTCTGCTTATGGTTTATAAAGCCTTAAATAATCTCGCCCCATCTTATATATCGGAATGTCTGACGTCTTATATTCCAAATCGTAACCTCAGATCCTCAACTGAGTGTCTCCTTAGAATTCCAAGAGCAAAACTTAAAAGAAGTGGTGAGACGGCCTTCTGCTGTTATGCACATAAAATCTGGAATAGCTTGCCAGTAGGAATTCGCCAGGCTAATACAGTGGAGCACTTTAAAAAAACGCTGAAAACACATTACTTTAACATGGCCTTCTCATAACTTCACTGTAATTTAAATCCTGATACTCTGTATATCCAATTCATTATAATAACTATTCATGGTGGCTCTAAAATCTGTACTAACCCCTACTCTCTCTTCTGTTTCCTTTTCCGGTTTCCTTTTGGTGGTGGCTTGTGCCACCACCATCTACTCAAAGCACCTTGATGTTCCAACAATGATGGATGAGTTAAAAGCCAGAAGTCTGTATGACCATCAGCATCAAGTGAATCCGTGAGAACCCTAACTACAAAGAGGACTATTTCATTTACGTTAGGTAGTATGCCCAGAGGGGACTGGGCGGTCTCGTGGCCTGGAACCCCTACAGATTTTATTTTTTTCTCCAGCCTTCTGGAGTTTTTTTTTCTTTTTTCTGTCCACCCTGGCCATCGGACCTTACTCCTTTTCTATGTTAACTAATGTTGTCTTATTTTAATTTCTTATTTTGTCTTTTATTTTTCTTTTCTTCATTATGTAAAGCACTTTGAGCTACTTTTTGTATGAAAATGTGCTATATAAATAAATGTTGTTGTTGTTCCTAATCCTGTCCATTCTCATCACACCAAATGCAAATCTTAACATCTTTAACTCTTCCACCTCCAGCTCTGTCTTCTGCTTTCTAGTCAGTGCCACCGTCTCCAACCCACATAACATAGCTGGTCTCACTACCGTCCTGTAGACCTTCTCTTTCACTCTTGCTGATACCTGTCTGTCACAAATCACTTCTGACACTCTTCACCCATTCCACCCTGCCTGCACTCTCTTTTTCACCTCTCTTCCACAATCCCTGTTACTCTGAATTGTTGATCCCAAGTATTTAAACTCATCCACCTTCACCAACTCTACTCCCTGCATCCTCGCCATTCCTCTGACCTCCCTCTAATTCACACACATATATTCTGTCTTGTTCTTACTGACCTTCATTCTTCTCCTCTCTAGAGCAAACCTCCAACTCTCTGGGGTCTTCTCAAACTGCTCCCTACTCTCGCTACAGATCACAATGTCATCAGCAAACATCATAGTCCACGAGGACTCCTGTCTAATCACGTCTGTCAACCAGTCCATTGCCATTGCAAATAAGAAAGGGCTCAGAGCTAATCCCTCATGTAATCCCACCTCCACGTTGAATGCATCCGTCACTCCTACTGCAGTTCTCACCACTGTCACACTTCCCTTGTACATATCCTATACAACTCTTACATACTTCTCTGCCATTCCCGACTTCTTCATACAATACCACAACTCCCCTGAGGCACCCTGTCATATGCTTTCTCCAGGTCCACAAAGACGCAATGCAACTCCTTCTGGGCTTCTCTATATTTCTCCATCAACACCCTCAGACCAAAACATTGCATCTGTGGTGCTCCTTCTTGGCTTAAAATCATACTACTGTTCACTAATCATCACCTCCCTTCTTAACCTAGCTTCCACTACTCTTTCCCATAACTTCATGCTGTGGCTAATTAATTTTATCCCCCTGTAGTTACAACAGCTCTGACATCCCCCTTATTCTTAGAAATCGGTACCAGTACACTTCATCTCCACTCCTCAGGCATCCTCTCACTTTCTAAGATTCCATCAAACAATCTGGTTAAAAACTCTACTGCCATCTCTCCTAAACAGCTCCATGCTTCCACAGGTATATCATCTGGACCAACGGCTTTTCCATTCTTCATCCTCTTCATAGTTGTCCTTACTTCCTCCTTGCTAATCTGTTCCACTTCCTGATTTACTATCTCCACATCATCCAACCTTCTCTCTCTCTCATTCTCTTCATTCATCAGCCTCTCAAAGTATTCTTTCCATCTGCTCAACACACCCTCCTCACTTGTAAGTATGTTTCCATCTTTATCCTTTATCACCCTAACCTGCTGCACATCTTTCCCAGCTCGGTCCCTCTGTCTAGCCAGTCGGTACAGGTCCTTTTCTCCCTCCTTAGTGTCCAGCCTCTCATACAACTCATCATACGCCTTTTCTTTAGCCTTTGCCACCTCTCTCTTCACCTTGCACCTTATCGCCTTGTACTCTTGTCTACTTTCTGCATCTCTCTGACTACCACTTCTTCTTTGCCATCCTCTTCCTCTGTATACTCTCCTGTACTTCCTCATTCCACCACCAGGTTTCCTTTTCCTCCTTCCTCTGTCCAGATGACACACCAAGCACCCTTCTTCTTGTCTCCCTTACTACATCTGCAGTAGTTGCCCAACTGTCTGGTAACTCTTCACTGCCACCCAGTGCGTGTCTCACCTCCTCCCTAAATTCAACCTTGCAGTCTTCCTTTTTCAACTGCCACCATTTGATACCATCCACAGACCAATGGAGGAGTGGAACGTGTCAACCAGACATAAGGTGCTCTTTTGATAAGGCTCTGCTTAATACCCTCTTGCACTACAGATGATTCCAGCATACCATGACTGGAATCTGCCTACATTCCTCATGCTAGGCCATGAGCTCACCCTGCCTCTAAACAGACTTCATCCCTTTTTTGGTCAGAGTATGCTCAGTGCCCTGTCTTCAATACCTCATGAACAGCAGTTTATCACCAGACAGCAAGAAAGAAAGAAAAAATGGTTTGATCAATCAAGATGGGTCAAGGAGGTCAGCATAGCTGTCTTGGATTGAGTAAGAGTTTGAAAGCCTTATCGCAATAACAAAATCACCTCTTTCTGGTCCTCTCCAGTACAAGTCACCCAACAGGTTGGCCCAGCCACATTTGGTCTTGCTGACAGTTCTCGGTGGCATGCCACATGTCTTCTAAAGGTGTCACTACCAACATCTAGTGTAGAATTACACCCTACTGACAAACTCAACCCACATTCCTTGGCCATTGCAAATACACAGCTGGATGACCCTGTTTTTCAGTCTGACACAGCAGAAAAGGAAGTCGAGCCTGTTTTTCAGTCCCAAGAACCATCACCACAACCCACTCAGGAGTGTTCTCACCCTAGACACCAGCAGGACGTTGTTACTACATTTCATGTTTGGCTGTTCAGTTATATATGTGCACGGTGTCATAATTGAATTACATGGTTTGATTATGCAGCCATGTGCTCTAGGTCTGCATTTGGGAGATGAATTTAATTTCTTTGGTCTTACTGGTGGTGGAGTGGAAATAAAAACGTTCTGGTGTTGAACTTACAGTCTGTCAGAATCTCTCTCTTTCAGACATAACACTCTGATTTGTTTGTGCTAATTACATAGATTTTCCCTGATTAAATCCTGCTTACCACAACATCTCAATCTTTGACTGGTCACCTTTCACAGAAGAAAACCATATTCCACTATGGCGGACATAGAAGAGTTTCTTTCCAAAGCAACTATTGTTTTCCTTACCTGCATGCATCTAAATTGCGTTTTGTACGGTTTGAATGCTGCATAAATGAGCAAAAGGCTAATAATTTACCAGTCACTACAGTTTTGTGAGAAATTCCATGGTTAGTGGTGTTACTGTCCTGTCAAGGATTTTTCGGCTGATGCACACATGTCCAGTGCAGGCAAACTTCTATATCACGTGTTTTCAGTTGTTTTAGTGTAGGCGGAGATGCTTTTGTAGATAATGTTAAAACACTAGTGTAGACAGAGATGGCATTTTTAAATGAAAATCTAATAGTGTGGGCATAGACTTAGTCATATAGTCATACAAAATTTATTTTTTAAATCAGTTTATGCCTCACTGAAACTCAGTGAGGAAAGGAGTATAAGGGGGGACGTGAATCCATTTATTCGGCAAAATGTTCCCTAAAGCTAGACTACATGTGACAATTAAAGGAGGGTGAGCATGTCAAATAAACAGGGGTCTTGCTTCTTTAGAAACCGGCACCTCAAAATCACATAAGTAAAAGTTCTCCCTAACCCTGGACTGCAATGTACCTTGGATTATGTATTGTAATTTTACTCTTTGCATATATAAATTCTTGGTTCTTGCCTTTTGTCTCACTCAAGATTGCCAGATTAAGCACTAGCTTCTCAAGATCCTGTACTATATAAACCAATAAATAGATGCGTGGATGCACATTTTTTTTAATTGCTACATTTTTACTAGCCTGTGTCAAAGCTCAAGTGCATTCTGGACATTTTAAAGCATACCTGGAATTAACATGCACAGTATGCATCTACATGAATGAGAGAGAGAGGATATATGAGTACATCTGTGTCCTGTGTATGTGGCATCCCATCTTTGGATTAGCTACAATCATGTCCTGAATAAATAGAACAGACTTTACTGAGGGACCTACCTGCAGATTCTCCATAGCCCTACTCTGCTGGCTCATGGCAGGTGAATCTGCTCCACAAGCCCCTCATACTTTGCTCTTTTCCTCTTCATAGGCTCTTCAATTCTGTCTTCACAGATAACCGTGGATTCCAACATGGCCTCCTGACCTCGATTCAGACAGCAGGACAAAATCATGCCTCGGGGTGGTCATGCAGATAGATTTTGGGAATTTCATCTGCTTTCATAGGTCAATCATTTGCTTCTGAAACAGAATTAAATAAAGGTAAAATTAGGCCAGACTGCCTAAGTCTGGTCTTAATAAGACTTTCAAAGCACCAATGACACTTTAGAATGTGGGTATCTACGCCAATCAACCACAACATTGAAACCACTGACTGGTGATGCGAATAACATTGATTATGTAGTTACAGTGGCACCTGTCAAATGGCGGGATATATTAGGTAGAAATTCAATGTCAAGGCATATAGGTTTTGAGGATTAGTTTTAAAGGAGATAATATTACATTTTACCAACAATAAGAAACTCAATCCTGAAAACAAATCTACAACAGTAGTTCATTGTTTCAGTTCCAATCATCAAAGCACACAATGGATCTTTTATAAAAAATGGTGCAATGAATGTTGGGGGTTGTAACTTGTGCTATTTTAACATATCTCAAACCAAAATCTTTTGCCACTGAGTCTAAATAAACATTTCATCCAAAAAATGAACCTCCACAAAACCTACATGATCCTGCTCTTGTTCACCCCTGCCACTTCCAGTAAATGTGGTGCAGTGGTTAAGGATTTAAGCTTCAAACCCTGAGGCTGTGGGTTCAAATCCAGTTACTGACACTGTGGGACAATGACCAAGTCACTTGACCTACCTGTGCCCCAACTGGAAAACCAAAAGAAATGTAACCAATTGTATCATAAATGTTTTAAATTGCCATAGATAAAGGCATCAGCCAAATGAGTAAACAAAGACTTTACTGAGAGGCTTCTCTAGAAAACTTCCACAGTCCATCTCTAATGGCTCATGCCAGGTGACACTGCTCCACAAGCTCCTCATACTTTTCCTCTCATTAGGCTCCTCAATTCTGTCTTCACAGGGAACAGTGAATTCCATCCTGGCCATCTGACTTCTTCAGACAGCAGGACAATGTCAGGATTTAAGGTGGTCATACAAATCTCAACTGTTTCCATACGTCAGTCATCGGCTGCCAGTTCTGTACAGATGCAAGGGTCCAATGGATACCCTCTTCTGGGATGGGGCGCCACACCTTACCTCACAAACTGGATGTTGTGCATTATGTCATGATTCAGCCAAGGTGTGACCCCTGGTTCATGTTTGTTTTCCTTTTCTGCATCTTCTTTGTTTTTTGTAAAGAATAATTTTTCAGGTGTTTATAGTACTTATGAATTTATGTATGTACTAGCTGTCTCCCGCGGATCCGCCCACATAGTAATGAAACAGGACCAATTTTAAAAACCAATAAACAAACAGGTATCGCTAGCTAAGCATAGGCAAGGTACGCTCCAAAACGTGGCGACAAGTAGGCTGGAGTGTGAGTGAGGAGGGCCCCACCCAGCTCCATACTCCTGACATTACACTTCCCCTTCCCCTCAGCCCGCAGCCTCTGTCTCGGATTAGTGCAAATAAATCGCTCCTGAAAGCAAACTATGATACTTAGCGCAATGAGAGAAGTTGCAAAATTAACCGGATTGTTCAAGCAAATTATAGAAAAAAAAACAGATCTAAATCTGTTAAGTAGTTCTCTTGTGAAAAGCGAACAAACATACAGACGTTGGATTATATACATATAGAGATGTATATAATATTGTTCTGTTTTATTTAATTTATAAGTATTGTGTTTTTAAATAGTTCACCTTGTCTTCTGATGTTCCTTGCATTTGTGGGTGAAACTCAAAGAGGCGGTGCCATGCTGATGTCACTGCTGAATGACTGCCCTCAGCCTTTAATTTTTGATGCTGAGAGCAGATCCTTAGTTCTTAAACAGTGTGTTTATAGTAAGTGTTGATTTTTCTTGGTTTTGGATTTTGTTTCTGGTTTTGTGGATTCTGATTGTCAGATTACACATTGGGGCTTGTTACTCTGGATTGCCTTTTTTGGTAAATCATTTTGACTTATTTTTTTTAATTTTCACCTTTTTGTGCTTCTTTGTGACTTTCAAGTAAATATCTTTATTTATAAAGAATCTGCATTGGCCATGGTTTACCCCCTCTCTCTCTCATTTTTGATATGTTTGTGTATTTTAGGATATTGAAGTCATCTTTGAACTTTAAAAGCTAGTTCTTCATTTTGAGCCTCACCCCAGTCAGGCTTTGGTGTATTCTAAACAGACTTGGAAGGCGTGACCTGGCTCATGGAACTTTTTGGAGGTTTCACATCCTGTTAGCTATTATATTGTACTCAAATTAAACACTTTGTTTTTTGGTGGTGCTTGATGTTACCTTTTCCCACTGCCTTGGGGGTGCAGCTGAGGATATGCTCCACCATTCCTCTTCCTTAGCACTATGGACATGCTTGTGATTCTTATCTGCTACACCTGTAGAGGTTCTATGTTGAACATCACAGAGAGCTAATATCAGGGAAACAAAATGCATTGCCTTGAAGAGCTCAGGCCACTACATGGCTCCACTGCTGCCTCCCATCTTACCCATATTCCATGTTCATCAGTCTTCTACAAAGCTCTGCCTTACTTTTCTTTGTGAGACTGACAACATACAAATGGAAGGTGATAATCCATAAACATACAGCTCACTGTCTGTCTTGTGACAAGCGATAAGCATGTCAAGGAGGTCACACAGAAATCAACTTTTGCTTTTTTTATTTGTAGGGTGCTGCTGTTAATCAAAAAAATACAGATCCCTTTTGCACACCCACTTCTAAATGGAATATTAAACTGAAAAATACAAAACTCTGCTTCCCAAACATCTATACCACCTCAGTAAACAGCTAGTTAGAGAAGAAGACACCTGATCACAACAGCAGTAACCCAGCTGACATTGACCTGTAGTAAAGTGGCATAATGTCTTTTGCACTGCTTGGGCAGGGCAACAGCTGTTTTGAAAGAGAATAGAATCAGAAGATGGCATAGACTGGTCTAAATTCAAGCAGGGATCCAAAATGAGACGGAAAAATGAAATAAACTCAGTGCATGTAGCCAGAATCATGGTAAATGAACAGAACAGCAAGTCATAAGTCAAATAAATGGTATATGTAATCAGTGCCAATAAACTCTAAACATAATTGATAGTCTCAAGGTAGGGCAGAAAAAAGTTGTTGTAACCAGATAACTCAAAACCAATAATAAGAAGTGGTGCTACGGTGTTATTGTTAAGTCAATCCAATCTTAAACGACTAAAAAGTGCACGATGCTGACCTTTAAATTGTTACAGCAACTGTGTCACACACTACTGATTGTCTAACATAGTAATGGCATAGCAATCATAAACAACAATATCCCATAATGGGATACCCATAACAAAACATGACAGCACTATAGGAGAATGTGAACAATGTTAAAAAATATGGGAATAAAATATAAATATAGCCAGTGGATTCCTTCCCTTCAACACCCCAATAAGAGTAATCAAATAATTTTTATAGCCCAAGAAACAGCTGGAATAAAAATCTAAATCAAACCCCTGATCATGACACTTTCTGCTCAATTTTATTTGAAGGGCTTTTGGCTATTTGAACCGAATAATACTGGCAAAGTGGCTAATGCTTTTGCTTCACTCTCCCAATGCCCTGAATTGAATCCGAGTCTCCCACTGTCTTTGTGGAGTTTACATATTCTCCATGTATCTGTGTGTGTGTGTTTCTTTGGGCAATCTGGTTTCCTCTCATTTCCCCAAGACATGTTAGGTAATGTGGCATCTGTAAACTGCCAGAATAGGCTGTGACAACCCTGTATTAGAACTAGTAGGCGCAGATGATACACCAATTGTCAAATCCATATAGAGTACACCGAGACCAAGAGTAAAATCAATACCAATGTAAAATAATATTAATAATAAGATACAATTCTCATAGGCAACAAATGCATACATTTATGGTGATAGTGTATATTGCCTGAGCCCTTAAAGCTTGGACATTCAGTTGGCAACTGAGGACAAAAAAAAAAATAAAAAAGCTGCAGGTGATAGGTGTTGTGTCAACCCAAAGCACCCTGGAACATACATGAACTGCAGGAGCACACTGTTTAAACTGGCCATGAGCAGTAAAGGTGACCTGCTCAGGGTCACATGGTACTGTGGATTGTCTTTGTAATGTTTTGCTCTACAAACTGCTTATCCAGGAAACCATAAAAAGGTCATATAACAGTCAGGGATTGTCCTCATTTTCTAACAGTGATTCAAAGTAATGTGAGTTAAAGGAATGATTGTTAGGCAAATCTGGAGGAAATATGAAGTGAAAGAATATCCTTTACAGAAACAATACGCATTTCTAAACATTCCTTTTGCATGGTTAAGCTCTCCTGGCCCTCCAGGCTGGTTTCCTGTTGAAACTGCAATTACACTCCTCATAAATTAAATAAATGTATTTATGCTAGTCTGGAAGTCAAGACATAGTAAAGGGTATTCAAATCTGGAACAAAGCTGAAAAGCAGGTTCACCACCCAGACAGCATATGCATTTGCACTTATTTAATAATTATTGATTGATTAATTTCATCAGTAATGACTGGCGGACACCTCACTGCTTTTCCTACCTGGGTATGGAGTTGACTTTGACAACCTTGGTAAGCTGTTTAGCAGTTTTGGCCTTGAACTATTCCACAAATGTCTGTCCTGTTATGACATTGTCTCCTCTTTCCATTATTCCTATCGATCTACACTAGTTTTCAGCTAAGTTTATGGCTGATTTTTCTTTCAACATATAACATTTTAAAATAAATACTTGGACCTACTTACTTAACAGGATTTTCCCATTGATTGTCAAACACATGGAACTGTCACAAACCTAACAGGGGGGTATGTCAAAATGGCACTGCAAAAGAATATTGATGTTACATAGAAAGTTGCATGGAAGAATTGACAGTTTCCCATCTTCCTTTGAAGCTGTGAGGACTACAACCCAGAAGAGTTCACTTCCAATCTGCCTGAATGTCCACCTTTCCTGGTGCTATGATCTGAAGGCTTTTGGAATGTGCAGAATTAATGTTTACACATATATTGCAATATTGGTTGCATTTCAACTGCGGTGGGTTGGCACCCTGCCCAGGATTGGTTCCTGCCTTGTGCCCTGTGTTGGCTGGGATTGGCTCCAGGAGACCCCCGTGACCCTGTGTTCGGATTCAGCGGGTTGGAAAATGAATGGATGGATGGTTGCATTTCAATGAAGTCATTTTTTTATTGTTATTTTATTGAAGGTTCCATGCTGCCATTTTGTACTTTGTCTTTGAAGAACAAGTGCAGTCATTTTGTGTGTTTTTGTATAGCCACAGTCACACTATTGTTGACACCAGCGCTCTGTTGACACCATATGACATCTGGAAGTCACAACATCATTGGTCAATGAAATTTAAGATGGTTGCATGTCCAACCTTTTGATTTGTGATAACAATTTTTGTGTATGTATTAGCTAGTGAAAAGACAACTTAAAGAATTACGATTTTGCATGCGTCTTCTACTTTTGGTTATTTGTATTGGGCTGGTGTTTAGTTTCCCCTGGTTTTCAGGTGTTTTAATCTTAGCCTGTATTATGTTACAGAAAGAGTTTACTCCCTGGCTTATATTTATTTCTTGTTTTATAGTTGTTTTTGTTAATTTTTAATTATTATGTTTCATGTTTTTATGTTATTTCTGTTGTGTTTGTGTAATATATTTAATATTTGTGCTCTGTATCTTTAAATGTGCTGCCATTTCTTGTGTTTTGTGGGTGGAGCTCAAGGTGGTAGGGCCATCTTGACGTCACTGCTTCTGGGTCCTCCTTTTGGCTTTATGCAGGAATTAAAAAGAGAGAGCCAGCAGTGGTACTTTGACTCTTGTTTTCGTGATCCTGAGAGTTCCTCTGAACAATATCCCAAAATGAAGCATCCAAAGTAACTGGCTAACATACTAATATGTCCCAAAAAGCTCCACAAAAAGAATGGTCACCATCAACCTTCGGCTTGTGTAACAAAATTGGCAAATGAAGAATCTTTAAAATAAAATTATTATTTTGGAAAATAAGGCCCTTTAGCACAGGAAGTTCTGAGGAGCAAAAAAAGGCCCAGAATGAATTGCCTTTATGAAATAGGCAATCCAATGGTAAACAGGTCACAAAGACACAAATCCAGAGAGAAAGGTCAATAACAGAACAAAGTGGCCTAAATCCAGAAAATCAAAAATCACAAAAAAATAATCAGAGCATATACAGTGTATTCCTTCAGCCTTTATATGGTTAAAAGCAGTCCTTCAATGATGATGGACCTGTGGCCCCATTTCTTGGGGAACCATTCAGAAACTACAAGGAACATGGTGGAGCAAGCATAAGCACATGGAAACTTAATAATGCATGAAACTAATACAAACACAGAACAATACAAATAATTAACACAAATAAGAATAATAACTTAAACAAAAGAATAAAACACGAACATAAAAGTCATAAAAAGGAACTTGAAACTCTGGCTAAAGCATAACAGTTGTGAAGAGGTATTTTAAAGTGTTACTCTACCGTTCCTGTCTCATTACAACCTAGAGTACATTTTGACTTCAAGATGCCAGTCTTATTAATGTTTTGAGGGTAAATAAAACTGCTGTGGCAGATCAAGCATTTAGCTTCATGGACCCATAGTTGTGGAATGATCTGCCTGCTTTAGTCCAGCATACCCTGACCCGAGCTGCTGATCAGTTGTTCCCTTTGTTAGTTATCTTCTCATCCTGAATCATTATTGACCGTGTTGAATTCTATTTGTCTTCTTGGTCATCTGCTGTGGCAACTGCTGCTACATTTCCAAGATTCTACTCTAACACCAGAGATATTGGGAAACTTGGAATTCAGCTGTAAGAGGATTTCACCTTCTTATTAGGCTTGCATGCACATACCTATAATATTGTAGAATGCCCAAGAGTGGGTAGGCAGAGAGTTGGCCATCAAAACTGTGACTTTGTCAATTATATAGCCACTGATACTCCATTAATGCTGTTGACTGGAGCTTTTGCTTTCCTCTTTTCTGTTGTCTATGGGCCATATCTCAGTTATGATGCTAACAACCTTTATTTACTTATTTTAATTTTTTAGATAAATTTGATTTTGCTATATGTGTAATTTAATTTGCATTTGTATGTACATAAATATATATGGTCTGATAAATTAAAAATGTGCTAACTGCTCTGAGCCTGTAATCAGTGAAGTACACTATAAAAATTTCCTTAGCTATGAGTACAGCAGTGGACAAATAACCTTGCCCCTACCCATCCAAACTCACTCACAAGAACCTTTGCCTATCTCAAGAAATCTGTTTCTATTCTTGTTTCTCTATTGTGTGGTATAAAGCTCTCTTTTTCTAATTAACAATTAATCATGAGGTCTAATCCCCGTCCCACTAGGTCATCGTCTTTAGAAACATTAGAAATTTCATGAGGAACCTCAACCATCATCTCACACAATTTAAATATGCTACAGTGCATCTGGAAAGTATTCACAGCTCATCACTTTTTCCACATTTTGCTATGTTACAGCCTTATTTCAAAATGGATTAAATTCATTTTTTTCCTCAGAATTCTACACGCAACACCCCATAATGACAACGTGAAAAAAATTTACTTGAGATTTTTGCAAATTTATTAAAAATAAAAAAATTGAGAAAGCACATGTACATAAGTATTCACAGCCTTTGCCATGAAGCTCAAAATTGAGCTCAGGTGCATCCTGTTTCCACTGATCATACTTGAGATGTTTCTGCAGCTTAATTAGAGTCCACCTGTGGTAAATTCAGTTGATTGGACATAATTTGGAAAGGCACACATGTGTCTATATAAGGTCCCACAGTTGACAGTTCATGTCAGAGCACAAACCAAGCATGAAGTCAAAGGAATGGTCTGTAGACCTCCGAGACAGGATTGTCTCGAGGCACAAATCTGGGGATGGTTACAGAAAAATTTCTGCTGCTTTGAAGGTCCCAATGAGCACAGTGGCCTTCATCATCCGTAAGTGGAAGAAGTTCGAAACCACCAGGACTCTTCCTAGAGCTGGCCGGCCATCTAAACTGAGCGATCGGGGAAGAAGGGCCTTAGTCAGGGAGGTGACTAAGAACCCGATGGTCAGAGCTCCAGAGGTCCTCTATGCAGAGAGGAGAACCTTCCAGAAGGACAACCATCTCTGCAGCAATCCACCAATCAGGCCTGTATGGTAGAGTGGCCAGACGGACGCCACTCCTTAGTAAAAGGCACATGGCAGCCCGCCTGGAGTTTGCCAAGAGGCACCTGAAGGACTCTCAGACCATGAGAAAGAAAATTCTCTGGTCTGATGAGACAAAGACTGAACTCTTTGGTGTGAATGCCAGGCGTCACATTTGGAGGAAACCAGGCACCGCTCATCACCAGGCCAATACCATCCCTACAGTGAAGCATGGTGGTGGTAGCATCATGCTGTGGGGATGTTTTTCAGCGGCAGGGACTGGAAGACTAGTCAGGATAAAGGGAAAGATGACTGCAGCAATGTACTGTACAGAGACATCCTGGATGAAAACCTGCTCCAGAGCGCTCTTGACTTCAGACTGGGACGACAGTTCATCTTTCAGCAGGACAACGACCCTAAGCACACAGCCAAGATATCAAAGGAGTGGCTTCAGGACAACTCTGTGAATGTCCTTGAGTGGCCCAGCTAGTGCCCAGACTTGAATCCGATTGAACATCTCTGGAGAGATCTTAAAATGGCTGTGCACCGACGCTTCCCATCCAACCTGATGGAGCTTGAGAGGTGCTGCAAAGAGGAATGGGCGAAACTGGCCAAGGATAGGTGTGCCAAGCTTGTGGCATCATATTCAAAAAGACTTGAGGCTGTAATTGCTGCCAAAGGTGCATCGACAAAGTATTGAGCAAAGGCTGTGAATACTTATGTACACGTGATTTCTCAGTTTTTTTATTTTTAATAAATTTGCAAAAACCTCAAGTAAACTTTTTTGACGTTGTCATTATGGGGTGTTGTGTGTAGAATTCTGAGGAAAAAATGAATTTAATCCATTTTGGAATAAGGCTCTACCATAACAAAATGTGGAAAAAGTGATGCGCTGTGAATACTTTCCGGATGCACTGTATGTACACAGGCTATGTATTATTTCTTTTGAATTACATAAAATTTATCCTGACCCTCTCTGCCCTTTCCATTTGCCAAGTCTTTTATGCATATGCACTGGTATGCCTCCTTGTTGTAGCTTTCAGTTTTTTCATTTCTCACTCATTTTCCATGATGTTGTCAGTTGCAATTCCATATTTACCTCAAAATTCTACCCTTCTTGAGTTCTCTGAGGTCTCCTTCTCTGTGTGATATTGTAGGCTCGCCTGTCTGGCTACAGTGGCTGCTACAAAATGACTTGTATCTCACTAGAACACCCCCAAACAAATCAATACATAGAAAATAAGTCTGCTAAATATTAAATAATAGTAGCATTAAGATACATGTGGGCATTGTGTAAAAACTCAAATGGCATTATCTCTAAAACTATTGTGTTTCTCAAAGGGCACAAAACCAACAAAAAGAAACAGCTTTTGAAAAGCACAAAAGTACCAAATTATCTAAAGACTAAAAATTGATTTTCTATGAGGCAACTCAAAACTCCCAAACAAAGAGACCTGAAATCATACACGTTTGCCCGACTACTGCTGTGTTTACACAATACAACTCATATCTGTTGCCATGAGAACCAGAGAACAAATGTCATGTCACCTACAGCAGCCAGAAACATCTGGAGCTTCCATGCTCACACAGGATTAATCTCCTCACAAAAAAAAAAAAAAAAAGCATCACAGTTTACAAGTCGCTGAAACCCAAGTGAGCCAGGTGAGTAAATTAAATAAATTAACAATTAAAAGGAAAAACATATAAATATAAAGGCTGCCTTAAAAGCATATGCACAAACTACAATTCACGTTTACTTTTTCCATTGTTGTGTATGTCAACACAAGAATGGAATGAGTCAGGAACCTGATTTTCAAGAAATTTTCTTTGGTTCACTGGTCTACAATGAAGCAGAACAGGTTGAAGAACAGCCCATACTCCCCAGATCAAAGCCACTTCATACCCATCTCCTCCTGCTGTGGACACACCACCCTTAAATCATTAAAATCAATAAATTATTCAATTTTTAGTGACAGCAAAATAGTTTTCATCACTTTAATGTTCAGCAAGAGCTGAGAAATGAGTTTACAGTATGTTTATTTGTTGACATGATGCCACAATACTTAGTGTTGCTGCTTCTTCACTGCTGCAGATCAATGGATTTGACTCACAATCCACACACTGACAGTCCAGTAAGACTTGGCTGGAAATAACAGTGGAATGGGGTTTAAAGCTGTAGAGTTTATTATGTTGTAGATTTCATTTTAAATTTGCTCATTTTGCCCATTAACCTAAACTCAATAAATCCATAATGACAAAGTGAACATGCGTTTTCACAAAGGTTTACAATTTTAGTAAATCTCAAAAACTGAAATGTCGTATTTATAGAAGTATTCAGAGCCTTTGCTGTGGCACTCCGAAATGTGGTTAGGTGCATCCTGTATGCTTTAATTATCCTTGAGGCATGTCTAGAACCTGATTGCATTCCACCTGAGGCAGATAGAATTGATTGGGCATAATTAAGAAAGGCACACACCTGTGTATATGAGGTCCTACAATTCACACTGCATGTCAGGACAAAAAGCAAGCAATGAAGTCCAAGAAACTATCTGTAGACCTCTGCAATCAAACTGTAGTGAAGCACAGATCAGGAAAAGGGTATAAAACCATTTCTGAAGCTTTGGGTGCTCCCAGAAGCACAGTGGCCTCAATAATTGTAAATTCAAAGAAGTTTGGAACCACTAGGACTCTTCCTAGAATTGGCCAACTGAGTAATCTGGCACATAGAGCCTTGGTCAGGGACGTGACCATGAATCCAAGTTTCAGAAGTCCTTCAAAAGCAGGTGGGAAAACCTGTTGGGAGGATGACCATCTCAGCAACACTCCATCAATCAGGCATTTATGATAGAGTGGCTACGTAGAAGCCACTCTTGCATTAAAAGCACTAGGGTGCTTTGCCCCCTGTTCGCTTCGCTCGCCAATACCCCCTGTCCTGCGCTACGTGCCAGCCACTTCACTTATACGGATTTCACTTTCACCAAACAATAAATCTTTTAATTCTTGCGGATACACCTCTTCATTGGGAAGAAACACTACTTCTCCCTTATGGCAGCGCTAATGTGATCTTTACTATCATTACTTTGTCATCTACTCTTTGTCTTTTATTTCTGGCCCCAGGCGTGGTTAAATCTCTTGGCACAAATTTCTTGTCTCGTGGAAGTATCTCTCTGAAAGAGTCACGTCTCGTCCCAGGCTAAAAAGTCTCATCTCATCCCAGGATTTTTTTATTATAATATATATGACAGTCTGGGAGCATGAGGAAAGAATTTTCTGGTCTAATAAGACAAAAACTGAACTGTTTGGGCAGAACTCCAATCACTGTGTCTGGTGAAGGGTACATGTGACCACAAAATGGGGGCAACAGTTCACCTTTCGGGACAATAATGATCCAAACAACACACTTAAAGCAATGATGGAGTGGCTTTGGAACAAGTATCTGTTCTTGAGTGGCCCAGCCAAAGCCCAGGTTTAAACCTGAAAGAATATCTGTGGAGAGGTCAGAAGATGGCAGTTTACAGATGCTTCCCATCCACTCAAGAGCTTGAGAGACAATTTGCTAGAAATGATGGGATAAAATGTCCAAATCCATGTCTGCAAAGGTTGTGGAGACTTACCCAACAAGTAACAAAGCTGTAATTGCTGGCAAAGAGGTTTCTACAAGTACTGAATTAAGTGTCTGAATACTTTTATGAATGAGAGATTTCAGTGTTTGATCTTAAATAAACTTGCAAAGCTTTCTTAAAATATGTTTTCACTTTGCCATTATATGTTATTTAGTGTAGATTGATGTGCAAAAATGGCAAATTTATCCTGATCAGTTCAGGTCAGGTTGGGGAGCATGCACCGATACAGCGCGTTGCCACAACTACCACACAACAAAGGAGCTTGGGATCCCAGGTTGGCAACACCCAAGGCAGACAGGCAATCCAGTCACATTCTCCGGTAATGACCATTTATCTGCCGCAGCCAGGTGTTATGTGGGCGTCCCCTTGGCCTGGTCCAGCTGCTCTGTGAGCCGGATCAACCTCAGGGAATCGCACTACATGGCTATTGTGTTGTAACTGATGCTCCCTCACAATGCAGATATGTGCCTCATTCAGGTCTCGGTGAACAGCCAATCATTCAACACAAAGTCAAACCAGCGGTACCCAAGGATTCTCCAAAGAGACACAGTACAGAACGAGTCCAGTCTTCGTCTCAGGTCACTGGATAGCATCCATGTCTTACAGCCATACAGCAAAACAGGAAGCACCAGGACTCTAAAGACTTGGAACTTCGTCCTTTTGCACAGACATCAGGTGCGCCACACACCCCTTTTCAGTGACCTCATGACCATCCAAGCTCTCCTAATCTGTCTACTGACTTCATAGGAAGAGTCACCAGAGACATGACTGTTGCTGCCAAGGAAAGTAAACTTCTCAACGAGGTCGACACTCTCTCCGTAGACAGACACACTGCTGATGGCTATGTCCAAGAAAAGGTCTGGTTCTTGGTTTTTATCCAGGACACTCGCAAGCCCAGAAACTCAGACTCTTTGCTTAGTCTCTCGAGAGCCCTGATCAGAGCCTTCATTGCCTCTGCGAAGATCATAGCATCGTTGGCAAAGTTAAGGTCAGTGAATCTTTCAACAACAGATGCCCCACAGCTGCTGGAGCCCACGATCCTGCCAAACACCAAGTCCATGCAAGCACTGAACAGAGTAAGAGCAAGAACACACCCCTGATGAACCCCAGGATTAACTGGAAAAAATGTAGCAGTTCTGCTTCCACTCTGCACAGTACTGACAGTACCAGTGTACAGACTGGACATGATATACAGCAATATTTGGGGGGACCCCACGAAGTCTCAGGATGTCCCACAGGGCAGCTTGATCAACTGATCATTACAGAAGGACTTGGACAGCAGACAGGCCATTAAAAAGGCAAACAGAATGTTAGGTTATATAGCATGATGTGTGGAGTACACATTCAAGGAGGTTATCCTCAGGCTTTATAATGCACTGGCAAAGTCTCATTTGGAGTACTGTGTGCAGTTTATGCAAAAGAGATAACAATGCTGAATTTTTAAAATTATGAAGGGAATTAGTACAGTGGACTGAGACTATTAATTTAAAATGAGTTCATCAAGAATATGGGGACATAGTTGGAAACTTGTTAAAGGTAAATTTCACGCAAACATTAGGAAGTTTTTCTTTACACAGAGAACCATAGACACTTGGAACAAGCTAACAGGTACCATGGTAGACAGTAAGACTTTAGGGGCTTTCAAAACTAGACTTGATGTTTTATTAGAAGAATTAAGTGGATAAGACTGGTGAGCATTAAGCCATCCCAGAGAGCAGTGTTATCCGCCTTGCAGTTGCCGCAATACAGGAAATCCAGTTAGAGATTACAAGTTCCATTTTCCAGTCAATGGAGATGATGCCCATTTCCCAAATGAAAGCAAAGATTTCTTGCAGTATCAGGACAACAGCCTTACTACCAGCTTGAAGAAGTTCACGCCAGATACCACAGAACCCTGCAGCCTTCCCATTTCAGCGAGTTTGGATGGTTCACAGCTAATTGGAGGATCGGCCTCAAGCCCGTGGACCCAGAGATGTTCAACGTCCTAGCCGAAGGGTCAGCTTTCAACAGCTGCTCAAAGTAGCCAGCACAGCAGGTCACAGCTGCAATGTCATTCGTGTGGACCGTTCCATCACATGCCCTGACCGATCTCTTTGAGGAAAAGATTTGGATGTGCATAATGCTTTGATTCCTCTGTAAACAGGACGTGGGCCACTAGACCATAGATGGTGTGTTTCTTTAACAAATGCCTCCTTATCTGTCCTCAGAGTCCTCACAGCCATCCTTCTCAGTTCCCGAAAACATACTGGAGTTGCCATGTGCTGCGACTCCTCTCAATGATATCTGAGGTGCCCTGCGAGGCTAAACACCAGGTTCTGGGAACACTGATAACAACAATACAACCCTCAGAAACCATCAGGGTCTTGTCATGGAAGGTCTCTCACATCATATTAGAATGAGCAGTCACACCCAAGTATGCAAGTTCCTCACACAAACTGTGTGCAGACTCATTGGAAACAGCCTGATCTTGGAGTCTGGCCAGGTCCAGTCTCATTCTCCTAGTAAGTGGAAGCATACTGGACCTAAGATGTATCTTCAGAGCAGCAACAAGTCGTCTGTGGTCAGAATTCACAAACTGGGCACTTCTTTGGACCCTGCAGTTCTGTAGTATCCTCCACCATCTGCCCACAAGGATGAGATCAGTCTCCTTCACTGCACCACCGGTAGTGGAGTTCCAAGTCCAACAATGCAGCTGAAGGAGTTGGAATCAGGATTCACCGATCCATAGACCCTGACCCTTTGCAAAGTCAAGGAACACGGAGCTACTTTCACCACTGTCGCCAGACCCATGGGAACCAACACAATCCTCTCAGCCAGCCCTGTCAGTGCCAATGGTTGCATTGCAGTCACCCATGACCAGAGAAGTGTCACCTCAAAGGCACCAATCAACCACTGAGTGAAGTTGCAAACAGAATGTCTCCCTCACCAAGATATCACTCATTGTAGACACAGCATACACTGACACAACAGACAAGGCACCCAGAGAGTGCCCTAGTCTGAGTCTCATAATATGCTCATTAAAAGGAGTGACATCAAACACCATCAGAAGGAGCCAATCTGCCACAGCAATAGCTGCTCCCTGAGTATGACAACCATCAGAGCAACTGGACCAATAAAGGGTATATCCACTGTGGCGGATGGCCGGGTCCCATGACCAGCCGGGACGCCCCTTCAACGTATCTTCTAAGGGAGCAACCATGGACCACTCAATAACTCCCCTGGGACGCTTGGTGGTAGCCTCCCTGGCTGACAATGGTGCCTCAGTTTCCTGCAGGGCTCCATGGGAGATGGAGTCTTCCACAGCCCTGTGGGGATCTGGGGTGGCCGCCAGGGGGAGCTGCATGGGTCCCGGAGCCCTGCTGGACAAATCTTCAGCCCCATCTTGAAGTGCAATTGGAACCAGGTGGTCAGAACACTTCCGGGTGGGCTATAAAAGGGGCCAGCCACCACCACTCAACGGCCAGAATTGGGAGGAAGAGGACGAGGTTGCCAGGGAGGAATGGTGGAGGAAGAGAAGGTGCTTTGTGTTATTAGTGTACTGTGCTTGTGTTGTGGCTGGACGGATTACGGGAAAGACGTGCCCTCCAGCTGAAAAAAAATAAATATTTGTTTTAATTTACCCGTGCCTCCCGTGTGAATCTGTGTCGGGTCGGGTGCAATATAGCGCCTTTCTTACACCATCTACAGAGATCTGACCAGTCCCAGGTCTGCACACCTCAGAGACTGACATCACTGAAAATAAAAGTTTAAAAACCTCCTCCAACATCATCACAAATTAAATCTACAGCACAATAAAGTGTGCAGAAAGTGAAGGGATCTGTATACTTTCTCAATACACTGTATAAATAGCTCAGAAATATGATACAACATATAATTTATTATCATTTAAGTAACTTTTTTGGTTATTCAATTCATTTAAATATTATATGAGAACTTTTAGTTAAGAGCCCAACAAGCTACTGTATATAATAATTATAATTAATGTGCAAGCACAAACCTTGACACTGAACTATAAAACAGAAAATAGTCACATACATATAAATACAGGATGGCTTTACGTTCAAATGCCTAATGTCTGAAAAGTATTTTTATTTTGGCATATAATGAAGAACAAAGGACATTTGAAAGCATGTCCATTAAGTTTGATGATTAAACCACTCCATGACAGACCAAATTCCAGTACAGATACAAAGAAGAGAATTAAAATTGAAACAACTTAGAAAGACCAATTAAAAATAATTTGTACAATTAAGGAGGAGTACAAATATGTAACAATCAGCTCTAACAAGAGTATGCAATGATAAAATAAAATATTGAGTATAGAATGGTATACATATGTTAACTCCATGATCCTGAAATGGATTATATGGGTTTAATCATTGATGGACAAATCAAATTGGGACTTGAGTCACAATTACCTTACTGAAGGGAGTTTATCTATATAATGTAAGGGTATGCACTGCCATCTTGTGGTGACTATTTTAAAAGCACCCTCAATTTTATCTCTTAATTTGTACTTTAAAAATGCAGTATTTTCATCTTTTACAATAAAACATTCTAAAAGTGTGAACAATAAGTAACACTGGAACAATATGGACTAGAACACAAAATATTTCACAGACATTAAAAAAGTTACAAATACTAAGAACCTCAAGTCTATTCCAAGAAGGCCCTCGTGGTTTCTCATTTGTGTTTCAGATTGATTTCTCATCTGGAAGACAGTTCACACGTTAAAATTGAATTTGGGTCTCAACTACACAGTATAAAATGGGATGTAGTCCAGGAGGACAGACAACAGTTAGTCTTCAGCTCTGCAGAGGGAGGAAGAGAGAAGGCAGTAAAGCAACAGCACCAACCCCTGGTTCAGTGGGTAACTACCATCACCAGAGCCCTTAGGCTGTCTCATATGAGCACGCATGTGACACTGGATAAGAAGGAATATGTTCTGCACACTCCTCACTGTTATCTTTTCATACATCGTATCCTTTTCCTTACATTGGGAAAGAAGTACTTTTTTCAGTTCAATTCTGCTTATTCCTCTCATGAAACTGATTTCAGACTGAGTATTGCCTGGGAAATTAAGTAAATTGTTAAGGAGACTAAACAGATGCCTGAAGATTATTCTAAGCAATGAGAACTATTGGGACAAAATAAAAAAAGGTGACAGAAATAAGCCAGGCACCAGCCACAGGTCAAAACTGTGAAGTGAATAAATCCATAGCACAAGAACAAGGACATCAATGAAGAGGAAAAACAGAAGTCAGAGAAATCTAATGCAAAGGCCTACTTGGTAAATGATCCTTTTATACAAGATGTACTGGTGATGTCACTGATCTGAATTCTAAACAGGAATGTAGATGACCTGAAATCAAAATGGCATCTTGTAAATAATAAAAATAAAGATTGCAAGCAAAATCACTAACTTTAACACACAAACCAAAGCCAAAAATTAAATTTTCATATACTATATATATATATAGATCAATGATAGTGCATCCTTTATTCTGACGGCGTTGCGATGTTCCTGCACACGTGTTGAGATTCTTTTTGAAGTTTGTCCTGTGTATACCACTGAGCAAGAATTGCATGGGATACTATAAACTGCGTTTCGTGTTTCTGCTGTCGATTTCTTGTTTTTGGCATTAAAGAGGATTGTGCGCAGATTGTTCGTGGATTTGTGTGCTATTCTGACGCCCCACTTGGCACTATCATAGATCTATGCACATACTAAATCGACAGGACACACATTCAACTGGGACAATGTAGAAGTTAAATTTAAGGCCAGTACTAAAAGTGCCAGAGAGTTGGCCGAGTCTTGGCTATCAAATGAAAACGCCATCAACAGACACTTGGATATAAATCCAGCATATGCTAACTTAAGAAGAACATGTACATAATAAATAAACTATACAAACCCCCCCCCTCAATCATACTGTCTTAGTCACCTCCCCCACCCCCCCCCTTAATGTGTTGCTATATATTGCCTTTGATTCTTGTAAGTCTAAGCATTATCCTCTGATGAAGACCCCTGGTAGGGGTTGAAAGCTCAGGAATAAAAAACTACTTTATGATACGTGATTCATTTTTTTTCTCCCTTTGTGGATCTCCAGCTGCAAATATGCAAACCGTATCACAGACCTTCTCTTCCACATATATATATATATATATATATATATATATATATATATATATATATATATATATATATATAAACTAGAAACACATATAGAATTGGACAAATACTACAGAATTGGGCAGGGAACATATACTAGGAAGTCAGAAAGTATTTTGCCAAGAGCAAGGGAAAAAACAAAATAGAAGTTTTTAAACAACACAAAACTGTAGTCAAAGTTGAAAATACAAAGGTAGCCTCTGACCAGAACTTTAGATTTGGAGTTTTGATGGTTATTTGATGCAAAGAATGGATCACAGTAAATGTGTGCTGCCATCTTTAATAGTCATGGAAAACTGAGGTTACACATGATAAATGCTGCCACTCGCTTTCTGGTTGGGGCAAGAAAGTCTGATATTGTTTCTCCAATATCAGCTTCTTTACACTGGCTGCCTGTCAGTTTTCAAATTGATTTTAAAATCTTGTTGCTAGTTTTTAAATCTTTACATGGGCTTGCTCCTGCCTATTTATCCAAATTGTGTGTTTTACGCCAGCCATCTAGAGTGCTTAGATCTTCTGGTCAGTTGTCTCTTGTTGTCCCTCGTACCAAGTGTCGTACCAAAAACTAAGGGGGACAGAGCCTTTGCAGCTGCTGCTCCTCACCTGTGGAACTCTTTACCTCATTACATAAAGGAGTCGTCTACAATTGAACTGTTTAAAACAAGACTAAAGACTCATTTCTATTCACTTGCATTCCATGACCTTCAGTAATACTGATGATTTCCTCATTGTGATTATGTAACATTACTTCTATTTATTATTTATTTTATTTATGTTCATTTATTTTATTTCTATTTATGTTATTCATGCTAATTGTATGTTTTTCTTTTATTCTATTATTGTAAAGCACTTTGGCCACAGCATTCCTATGTTGTTTTAAATGTGCTATATAAATAAATTTGACATTGACAAATGGATCAGGTCATGTGATGGTAGCCTACCGAGCATTTAACAAAAATATGGTGTGAACCATTGAAAAATACACTAAATCATGATGTGATAATAACACTGGACTGTGGGACATACTTATACATAGTTCTTCAAGGCCATGTTGACACTTCTGTGTCCCTTGAATAAGGAGTTATTAATAATTAGAAACTAAACTATCATTCTCTGATGGTAGCCCTCCCATAACTTCTTTACTCTGGGGTTGGCACCAGGATTGGCACTCCAGCCATTGCAAAAAAAACTCACACTCTTCCACTACATTCAAATTAGTAGAGTGCTGAGGTGTCACCTGCTGCACTTGAGTCCTAATTTGGAATCCTGAGGTGGTTCTTCGTGTGATGGGCGCGACAACGCACTGTATCAGTGCATAATCCCAACCTCTATCAAGTTACTATTTGGAACTTGATGGGCCATCCCTGTTCTCTACAACTCCTGTCAGTCTGACCTGGCAAATGTTTAATTTAAAAACCAAAAACACAGCTTTATAAGCAGAAGTTTACATAATAAATGTCATTGTCACACGCGTGCGCTTCAGTAATTGCTTAAGGGCTTATGTGATTATAATTCCCCTCAGGGCCATGAGGTGGCACTATGCAATAACATTCTCTCTTCTGCTCGCCTCTCTGCAGAAAGGCAGACTGACACAATTCCACATATGACGTCACTTCTGGGATCAGCCCACCTGGACCTGCCTCTTCCTCCCAGAATGCATCAAACCCGGCAATGCCACCATCTTGGACAGTATGATTTGAAAGACTCAACCTTTTTGCACTTAATACTTTTTTTTTTTTTTTTTAAAGTCTTTTGATAATATATGGGGGTTTCATTGTGTTTTGTCTCATTACATCATATGATAAAAATATCTAGATAATACACGTGGCCAGTTGAAAACAAAGGAGAGGAAAACTAAAAACCCCAGTTAAAGAATTTTCTGAAACCATTCAGCTTTTGAGAAGTCCAGTGATGATCCTAAGAGAAGGAACATTTTAATCTGAATCTTTGCAATCTTATTAATTTTATTGGTTGGACTGGCTGTGCGTACCATTCTGTGGTGTAAACTCTCCAATTGTCCATAATGGCGATTGTCTGCTGCAGTAGCTAAACCTCAGAACTTTGGATGAAGACAGGGTTAACAAGACCCATAACAGATTTATTTTTAACCCAGTTGATGATACTTGTAGAACGATAGTACTACAGTTCTCCTGTGAATGTATCTGTGTGGGTTTTTCTCCCATAATTATAAAAATGTGTAGGGCAGGTCAACTGGTGACTCTAATTTAAGGTGACATGAATGCTGTTGTAGGAATGTGTATGAGTGGGCCGTGAGAGGTTTGGCACCTGAGAAGGGTTCATGCTTGTCTTGTGGCCAGAACGGAATCCAGCTCTATGGACTCAACTCTGAATTAGCATAAACAGAATTGAGATAGCTATGGATCAAGGTGCTTGAATAGCTTAAGTATATAGACAGACAGATCAACTAGCAATTTTGTCACACTTAGTTCTGCCTTCCCACACAAATCACAATGGGTGCACAGGGAAACTGTTGGAAATATGTTCTGCTTCTTTTACAGGAGCAAAGTAGAACTAAGGTAGTTAGGAATCAACTTGCAAGATAAAAAAAATCTTGACATAGAATATTTCCTTGTAGCAACAGAAGAACCAAACTTGTTTCACATTTTCATATTTAAGTTTTATATTTTTAATAAATTTGCAGAAATTAAAAAATCCTCCTTTCACTTTGTCATTCTGGGTTATTGAGTGTTGCTTGATGTGGGGGGAAAAAAGTATTTCAATGATTTTAGCACAAGGCTGTATCATAGCAAAATATGAAAAAAAGTGAAGGGGCAAGAATACTTCCTAAATCAGTGATGCTCATTGAATGCAAACACAAGCTTTGCTGTCCCAACAATCATTGCTGTGGTGTGCAAACACCAGCAGCTATGAAACCTCACAGCATCCTGAATGTCAGATGAAAGTTTCCAGTACCCAAGGCAGTCAGAAAATCAATAAAAGGGACTCCCTTTTCTAGTCACATACTCTACAGGAGGGTATAAAAAAGGACCTGGGAAGAAGAAAGTGCAGTGTGCCTTTTTTCTCTAGAGAACTCTTGTAGACAGATTATCCCAAGCTGGAAAAGTTTTTGGCTGAGAATACTCCACACAGTTAAAAATGGAACAGGACTGGCTCTTTATAATTTTGCTTTGCTTGTTAATGGGGATCATGGACTATGTGCCAAAAATAATTACTGTCAATTAAAAAATACTATTCTGCATGTCTGGTATTAAGGATATTTTGAATGGTCTAATCTCGTGTTGGTCTGCTACCTTGTAATTCACTCAAGGCCACACATATACACACTGATATGAGTATCACACACAGGCATTGTACAAAACAAGATGCAAACTGTTTAAAATCAGCCAACCTCTTCTTTGTGACAATCTATAAATGAACAGTATAATTCAGTTTTCAGGTGTTATATTTCTGAAACAAATTGGTGTATATGTACTGTAAACATGTTTTTTAAATAGGCCACTGATAAAATAGCCTCATAAACAGAGCAGTTTACATCATTTTACAATCTAAAAGATTATGCCGTCCATGCGTTGGCCTGGATACATGCTGTTTCCAATAATTGAATATCCATCATTGGGTATCCGTTAACCTGGCAAGCATCAGCCCAGTGGGACTGTCTGTTCACTGTTCTGGTAAAAGAATAAGGAGAAACTGCACAACATCTGGCAGTTGAGGCAAGATTATTCACTGGGCTGTGAGCAAAGCAAACATATACCAAAACAAATCAAATCATTTAGCCATATTTATGTTTCACAGAAGGCTAACACTATCTGTGACCACTCAGGTAACTGGATAATCTAATATTCCACACCCTGCCCTGCTGCATCTGTACATTTTCGCAATTACTTTTGCCCATCATTGCATGGGTATGAAGTGTAACTTTTTTCACTCATACTAAATAAAATAATTACAGGCAGCACAGTGATCCGTTCCTCCTCACAGCTCCAGGAGAATAGATTCAAGTCACAGCCTTCTCATGCTCATGCTGGTTTTCTCTGGGTATGGTCTGGTCTCATTTTTCTCCCACTTCCCAAAGACATGCAGGTCAACTTGATTTCAACTCCGTTTTTTTGTTATGTGCATAAAGTATAATGAAATTCTGACTTGCAAGTCTCTTCAGAACAGCTGTCAAAAATATAATAATAAAAATAAATAAAGTATAAAAAACATGTAACATATATACAGTGTACATATAATATCTGAATTCTTATGACTTGCAGGTAGAAACTGTCCCTAAATCGAATGGCCCTGTAATATTTGCCACAAAGGAGTATTATGAAAACCCACAATGAAGGATGGCTGAGGTCATATCCTGTTTGCCTTTCTAAGGCAGCAATTGTCCCGAAGAAAAGGAAGCTGGGTGTTGGTGTTATTCTGTGTCGCCTTCAACACCCTCTGCAGTGCTTTATATTCTTAAGCTGAGCAGGTGCTATATACCTGGATTTTATAACAAATTAAAGTCTTTCACTAGGATAGATTTACCTGATTTACATAAAATAATTTCTCAAATGAAACCCTCCACCTGTGCCCTTGACCCAATACCAACTAATTTTTTCAAAGAAGTATCGGGCGTGCTTATTGATAATGTTCTTGACATAGTAAATTTGTCATTAGATACGGGGGTCTTCCCAGACTGTCTTAAGACTGCGGTAGTTAAACCCCTACTTAAGAAAAATAATCTCGATCCCTCTGCTCTTGAAAATTATAGACCCATCTCTAACCTGCCTTTCTTAAGTAAAATTCTAGAGAAGGCAGTCATTATACAGTTAAATGAGCACCTCAATATACATGCTATTCTTGATAAATTTCAGTCAGGTTTTAGAACAAATCACAGCACAGAAACTGCACTCGTTAAAGTAGTAAATGACTTGCGGGTAAATGCAGACAGAGGCCATTTATCTGTTCTCATCCTCTTAGATCTGAGTGCCGCATTTGACACCATTGATCATAATATTCTTAAAAATCGCCTTAGTCAATGGGTGGGCCTCTCTGGCAGTGTCTTAAATTGGTTTGAATCCTACCTGGCAGGGAGAAAATTCTTTGTTAGTTGTGGTAATTATAACTCAAAGACACATGATATTCTATATGGTGTTCCACAAGGCTCTATCCTGGGTCCGCTGCTCTTCTCAATCTACATGCTTGCATTAGGTCAGATTATCTCAGGGCACAACGTGAGCTACCACAGCTATGCTGATGACACACAGCTGTATTTATCAATAGCACCTGATGACCCCAAATCTCTTGATTCGCTAACACAATGTCTAACCTGTATCTCAGAATGGATGAATAGTAACTTTCTCAAATTAAATAAAGAAAAAACCGAAATCTTAGTGAGCGGCAATAATGGATACAATGAGGCTATTAGAAATAAACTGGATGCATTAGGATTAAAAGTCAAATCGGAGGTAAAAAGCTTAGTGGTAACCGTTGATTGTAATCTGAATTTTAAATCGCATATTAATCAGATCACTAGGACAGCATTTTTTCACCTAAGAAACATAGCAAAAGTTAGACCTCTTATATCATCGAAAGATGCAGAGAAATTAGTTCATGCGTTTGTTTTCAGTCGGCTAGATCAGTGCTCCGCAACCTTTTCTCACCTACGACACACCAAAGTTCTTCCTAGAATTCCGCGGCACGTCAAAAGCTAAAATATATAGCTGTGGCGTCGCTATAGCTGGGGGGGGGGGGTCCGCTCCGAGCGTCAGCTATTTAGGGGCGTCCAAACTACGGTACTTTCTTTTTTTTTTGTTCCTTGAGGAGGCGCAAAAAAAAAAATTTCTTTCAGCTTTGGGGCGTCAAATTTTTCACCGCCCCGGGCAACATGATCTCCAGCTACGCCACTGATATATAGATATGAATTTAATACACAAATTTTACAATAAATTTTCATTTTTTATTATAAGTATACATTTATTATAAGTATACATACATAAAAAAAACTATACTATATTAACTTTTATGCAATCTTAATAATTATTATAACATAATGACTGATTAATGTGATACCTGCGCTTGTTTCAATGAACACAAAAGTTTTATATTCGGCTCAATATTTGACAGCGCAACCCGAAGTTCTTGGTCAAGATCTTTTAAGCATGACCGCTTATCATTTTTAATTAACACAAGAGTTGTTTGTCTTTTTTGGCGTAACTGGGATGGTTTGAATTTAGATGGCGATTTAGTTTACTGGGTGCCATTGCCTCGTTTGATAGCTGATCGCCGCAAATGATGCATTGTGGCTTTGGAGCCGTTTCGTCACCACACCATGAGAATCCGTATCGAATGTAGTCTTCGTTGTACTTCCTTTTCACAATCTTCTTTGTTTTTTTTTTTTTGCAACACTTGTGCTGGGTTCTTCATCATCTGTACGTGAAGACGAATCTTTTCCACGTAAAAATTTATCCCTATTTAAAGGGGTATAAAACTAAATATGAATCACACGAAGAACGTTAACCATACACAATTCAGCAACACAACTAATAGTAATGAATGATAACTACTGTCGCAAGACGAGTGAATGCGACGTAGCACGACTAATACGTCGGCTTGAATTGAATCTAGGTGAGGGCACGGAGCGATCTGCCGATCAAAGCGTACTACGGAGTTGTCTGGCGACTACGTAGGGCCTACGTCGTAGGCGACAGGCGCCAGGCGATGGGATTTATTATTTCAGAGAAATGACACATAAAATTATGAAACCTTTAAAAGGCTATTTACGCGAATATTTCATTGCACGTATTCTCGTTATTGTGTTTCTAAGGAGGACCGTTGAAATATTATTTAGTTAGAAAATTGTCTTATTTGACCGCGTCACACCTGTATCGGCTCAAGGCACACCAGTGTGCCGCGGCACACCGGTTGCGGAGCACTGGGCTAGATTACTGTAACGCACTCCTCTCAGGACTACCCAAAAAAGACATCAATTGTTTGCAATTAGTGCAGAATGCAGCTGCTAGAATCCTTACCAGGAAAAGAAAATCCTAACACATTTCTCCAGTTTTGATGTCACTACACTGGTTACCTGTGTCATTCAGAATTGACTTTAAAATTCTGCTTATGGTTTATAAAGCTTTAAATAATCTCGCCCCGGCTTATATATCGGAATGTCTGACACCTTATATTCCAAATCGTAAACTCAGATCCTCAACTGAGTGTCTCCTTAGAATTCCAAGAGCAAAACTTAAAAGAAGTGGTGAGGCGGCCTTCTGCTGTTATGCACCTAAAATCTGGAATAGCCTGCCAGTAGGAATTCGCCAGGCTAATACAGTGGAGCACTTTAAAAAACTACTAAAAACACATTATTTTAACATGGCCTTCTCATAACTTCACTGTAATTTAATCCTGATACTCTGTATATCCAATTCATTATAATAACTATTCATTCAAAATCTGTACTAACCCCTACTCTCTCTTCTGTTTCCTTTTCCGGTGTCCTGTTGGTGGTGGCGCACTCCCAAAGCACCATGATGTTCCAACAATGATGGATGGATTAAAAGCCAGAAGTCTGTATGACCATCAGCATCAAGTGACTCCATAAAAAACCCGAACTACAAAGAGGACTATTTCATTTATGTTAGGTAGAATGCCCAGAGGGGACTGGGCGGTCTCGTGGCCTGGAACCCCTACAGATTTTATTTTTTTCTCCAGCCTTCTGGAGTTTTTTTTTGTTTTTTCTGTCCACCCTGGCCATCGGACCTTACTCCTTTCTATGTTAACTAATGTTGTCTTATTTTAATTTCTTATTTTGTCTTTTATTTTTCTTCTCTTCATTATGTAAAGCACTTTGAGCTACTTTTTGTATGAAAATGTGCTATATAAATAAATGTTATTGTTGTTGTTGTTGTTGATGTACCCGGTGAGGATTAACTCAACTGTGCACTTGTAGAATTTCATGAAAAAAGATGGAGGAATGTGAGGTGTCCACAGATATCTGAGGAAGAAGATGCACTGGTGAGCCTTTTTGACAAATAATGAAATGTGTTGCTTTCACTTCTTACGTTCGTCAATTATGGCCATTCCGATAAATTCAAAGCTATTCGCACTCTCATCAGCATCTGTTCTGATGTAGATGGTGGTGTGGTTTGGCTTCTGCTTACTCAAGTCTATGGTCATCTCCTTGATTTGCTGACATTAAAAATTATATTGTTCATCTGACACCATTGACTCAGGTGGTACACCTGTTCTCTGTAAGCTGTCCCTACGTTGTGGGTAATCAGGCATATGATGCTGTTGTCTTGTCAAAAGAAAATGTAGATCAAGCATATATTCATATATTTCAGGAAGAACAAGGAGATTATTATTATTATCATTATTATTATTATTATTATTATTATTATTATTATTATTATTATGTCGAAAGGGACTGACCTACTTGGAGGAAGCAGAACTGTGTCATTGGTCCTCTCGATAATAAGCCCCAGAACTGCAGGTAAAAAACAACAAGCAGTCAATGACAGTGCCTCATCTGTTCAGGGTGGAAATGTCATAACTCTACACATACATGCATGACATAAAAACTGACAATTATATTGTCATCTGCTTTAACCCTGTAATTAGGACATTGAAGCACAATAAATAGATACTAAATAATAAATAAACTGAACAATATTAACAAAAATACATAATTACAAATGACATGTCTATCATAGACTCCAAAGCAGGAACAACACCTGCAAGGGCAGCAGTCCATTGCAAGGCAAACGCAGAGATCAGGGCCAATTTAGCATCACCAGTTCACCTAACCTGCATGTCTTTGGACTATAGGAGGAAATTGGAAAAACTGGAGGAAACCCACATAGACACAAGGAGAACAGACATAAAGCTCCATGCAGCAGTGCAACCACTGTGCTACAATACAATAGACATATGAAAAATAATACATTAAAATAAACAAGAAGACACAAAAAAGGAAAGGAAACATAAGCCAGGGAATAAACACGGTCTGTAACAAAACTGCATTGGAATAATTGGTGGTGAGAATTAAGTTATATTTCCTTAACCAGAGACAGTGTACAAGCGGAGCATGCTACTAAATGCTATGTGACTTTTACAAGTGGTAATGGGCACATCATGAAAAAAGAATCAAACTTGTTACACTACATATTGCAAATGTTTTCACACTGCTGCATGTTACTTTACTCCTTGTTCTTATTACTCTCTATTAGGTGGTAGATGGTAAAATTGTTGTTTGCCGTTATATTTATTTCATTCTGAAAACGGATGGATGAAAAATCATTTCATATTATGTTACCAAGAGAACAAATTTCAGAAAGAATTCCAATATTTCCATACAAAATTCCAGTATTTCCATAGAAAAAATTAAACAAATGACTTTAAAAAATAATTCTTCCAATAATACTAGCATTGACTGAGTAATGCAATCAGCAATCTGATAACTCAGATTAAATGGCTGTTATGATCATTTTTGTTATGCTGATATGACTTACGTCAGTTTCACCTTGCAAAGATGCATAACATCAGCCTGTTTGAATTAAGATGTTAAACCACTGTTTTGTATGCTGATTCATGTTAATACAGTACTAAAGGTTCAGTTTACAAAAGGTTGCCACGGCTGCAAAGCCGACAGCGATTATGAAAAAAGGTGGAGCTACTAGCTATTAAAGAATGATATACAATTTCAAGAACATGCTAGAAGTGAGATACTGTGTTTTGTGCAGTGGCCTTTCATCTGCCTTGTAAACATTAGCTTTGGTTATCCAGAGTCAAACAAAGATTCTATGGGTTTAATAAATAATAATAATAATAATTCATTACATTTATATAGCGCTTTTCTCAGTACTCAAAGCGCTATCCACACAGGGAGGAACCGGGAAGCGAACCCACAATCTTCCACAGTCTCCTTACTGCAAAGCAGCAGCACTACCACTGCGCCACCTGTGAGGTTTGCTCAGAAGTAACACACACACACACACTCAATACCTTAATACAATACATCAAAGTGTTCTTATACCACCAAAAATGGTATATGACAAGAGAGGTGTAGAGTAGAGCACAAAAAAACATTGGATGTCATTGAAATGTACCTAACTCTACCACTAACATGGGACTGTTCTGCTACTATAAATATACATGCATTTCTAGCAGTTGTGGAAATAACCTGCAAATAACCTACAAAACATATTTTTGTCATTATTTACAATTCTAGCAGTAATTATGTTCTTCAGCAACCTAGGCAAACAGCTTCCAATTTCCGCTAATTCTTTAAAATGTATAAGGACATGTTTAATGCAAATACTGATTTCAAAAGTGTCCATGTACTAGCCATTTCCATATACACAAGGCCACTCTGCAAAACCATCTTTCAAAAAAAAAAAAAAATATATCAAAGTACAGTATTTACTAATGGCACTTTAGTTTGGTGTGCAGTGGATAACTGGAAGTGGTCACATGCCTTGGGGCTAAGCAATACTACAGCACAATGTTATGTCCTTTTGTCTCTTAATCATTTATACCACATCTTTTTTCTGTTGCTTTCTTGCTTAGTTACTAAACTTCAATTATGCAGTGAGCTATTACTCAGCAAGGTAAACTAGAATCTCATAATGTAAATTCTCAAACCTGCTTAGTCCAATTCAGGGTTATGGGGTGGGCTGAAGTTTATTGCATCTGTAATGGGACAAGGAAGAATTAACCCTAGATAGAATACCAATCCACTTCACAGCAAACTCTTGTCATATGGTAAATGTACTGCCATGGTGGAAAAAAAGCCAGAAATAAAATAAAAAATGCCAGGCAGAATAGCTAACAGTGCAGATGGGTTGCGGCATAATCAAAGCCCAACTTCTTTTTTAACCCAAGACTTCCCACTACAAAATGAAACAAGCCAAAATAGATAAGAATATGTACCATGACCTTGAACACGGCAAAAGTCAAAATGAAAAGATCATGAGAATCAGACACCAATACCAAAAATGCTTGCCAAAATTCATAGTCAAAAAAGGCTTTCTATAATTCTAAGAGCGAAAATAACTAGAAGAAGGAAATGCACTGGAACAATAAAATGTCACTGGATGTCTGGCTATAAAGTGGTGTATTGATAAGGTCATGTGATGGGGGCGTGGCCTAGCAACCAAAACCTGCATCCTAGCACCAACTACTCAAATGACAGTGCCAGTGTGTAAACAAAATAGGGTTGTAGTAAATCAGACACATAACGATAGCAAATAATTAACAAATGCTTAGAGAGAATAACCAAACAAGGAGATTCCCTGATGCCCAAACCCTTATAAAATGTCAAAATGACCTTGAAACAAACTTTATTAAGAGCAATATCTTTATCTTAACTATAAGACTTACTCTTTTTATTAAGGTATTTCCAATTAACAACCAATACTTTACTGTTTGTATCTGTTCAAAAAAAATGCTCTGTTTAGGCAGTTGACAGCCATTATGCTCATTAGACCACAAAGACATAATCAGTGCCTAGCCATTTAGAGAAAAAGCAGGGACAGTCAACAGCATCGTTTTTTTTAAGAACCAAGTTGGCATGGGAAAAAATTTCCAGTTGGCACTACCCTGTGAGCATTGCATATTACTATCCAATATCTATTCATATGTAATAATCTTATTTTTTGTATATTAAAGAACACACTTAACAATGTATTTATTTAAAGTGGGATGTTTACTTAAACTATTCATATACAGTACATACAATGTTTTTACTCACAAATCTGGCTTATGATGCTAAAGAACATGTTTGGAATTTTTCGCAGTTATTTTTTCAAATTCAAGGTGTACACTAATTTCCCAAATCAAATTGGATTATAGAAATATAGAGTCTGTGTTTGCATTTGAAAATGGAGTCCAGAGGGTACTAATCCATCCATCCATCCATCCATTTTCCAACCCGCTGAATCCGAACACAGGGTCACGGGGGTCTGCTGGAGCCAATCCCAGCCAACACAGGGCACAAGGCAGGAACCAATCCTAGGCAGGGTGCCAACCCACTGCAGGACACACACAAACACATCCACACACCAAGCACACACTAAGGCCAATTTAGAATCGTCAATCCACCTAACCTGCATGTCTTTGGACTGTGGGAGGAAACTGGAGCGCCCAGAGGAAACCCACACAGACACGGAGAGAACATGCAAACTCCACGCAGGGAGGACCCGGGAAGTGAACCCGGGTCTCCTAACTGCGAGGCAGCAGCGCTACCCATTGCGCCGCCATGCCGCCCGAGGTGAAAGGGAAAAAGAATGCCTTAAAAACTTGTAGAATACAATACATTTTTAAAGACAAGAATGTTCCCATGTACCGATCAGCATTTGAGATTTCACAAATTCTGTAAAACAGCATATTTGTGAAATTTTCTGAGAATAAAAAAATATTTTAGTGAGATTGTGCCATTTAACACTAGAATCCATGAAGCCTACGAAAAATGTTGTAATCCCAAGCCACCTTAAATTCCTTTGCACCTCCTCATCAGCATCTTTGTTCTGTAAATGTTTTGATCAGCACTGGCAACAAGCAGCCTGCTATCCCATTCCCCACCGATGCAGCTCAAGTCGGACAAAAAGATCACCCATTCCCGTAGAATTTTATAAGAAATTCTCCACTCAGCTAGCTCCACTCTTATTGGCAACATTTACAGAAGCTAGAGACAACCAAATTCTACCTCAAACATTTCGACAAGCATTAATCACCGTCTTTCCTAAACAAAATAAGGACTTGTTACAATGTGCATCATATAGACCAATTTCACTCCTGAATAATGATGTTAAGATACTCTCAAAAATCCTAGCTAGAAGGATGGAGAAAGTGCTGCCCTCGGTAATATCACAAGATCAAACTGGATTTATTAAAGGCTGACACCTATCTTCAAATCTCCGACGCTTGTTTAACGTTATATATTCACCAGCAAAATCAAACACCCCAGAGATATTACTATCATTAGACGCAGAAAAGGCATTTGACATGATTGAATGGAATTACCTTTTCACTGCATTGGAGAAATTTGGGTTTGGCCCGAATATTTGTGCTTGGATCAAACTACTGTATACCAATCCAGAAGCTTCAGTTTGTATTAATAACATTTGCTCAGACTACTTTAAACTAGAACGTGGTACCAGACAAGGATGTCCCTTGTCGCCACTGTTGCTTTCAATCGCTATTGAACCACTGGCGGTTCACTGCCGAAATTCTTATCAGATAAAGGGGATTGTCAGAGAAGGACTGGAACAGAAAATTTCTCTATATGCAGATGATATGGTCTTATATATATCAGACCCAGAAAACACTGTCCCCGCTGTTTTAACAGCACTAACAGAATTTCAAAAGATATCTGGTCTTAGAATTAATCTGAATAAAAGTATACTCTTTCCAGTGAATTCACAAGCATATAATATTAGATTAGACACCCTACCTTTTACCATAGCAGATCAGTTTAAATACCTAGGGGTAAATATCACAAGTAAACATAAAGCTCTTTATCAACAAAATTTTGGCGTCTGTATGGAAAAAATTAAGCAAGACTTGCATAGATGGTCAACCCTTCATCTCACTCTAGCCGGAAGAATTAACATTGTTAAGATGAATATCCTTCCTAAACTTCTCTTTTTATTTCAAAATATTTCAATATATATCAATAAATCATTTTTTAAACAGTTAGATTCAATAATAACCTCATTCATTTGGAACTCAAAACACCCACGTATCCGAAGAGCGACCCTACAAAGACCTCAGGCAGAAGGTGGCATGGCTTTACCTAATTTTCAGTTTTATTACTGGGCAGCAAACATACAAGCCATAAAAACCTGGACACAAATAAATGAACATACACAGGCTTGGTCCGCAATAGAAGTAAAATCCTGTAGTACTTCTTTATACTCCCTGCTCTGCTCTCCAATAAATGAAAGTTATCGCAAATATACTAATAACCCAATTGTGCTTTACTCACTCAGAATATGGAACCAAATTAGGAAGCATTTTAAGATGGAAAATCTTTTATCAGTGGCACCTCTGCAAGAGAACCACCTCTTTCAACCTTCGCAAGTATATCCAGTTTTTAATACCTGGAAAAGTTTTGGGATTAAAATGCTCAGAGATCTTTATATAGACAACATATTTACATCTTTTGAACAATTACGTTCAAAATTCAACCTCCCAGCTACACATTTCTTTTACTATCTTCAAATTAGAAATTTTGTTAAACAGAAATTGCCCGATTTCCCCCACCTTGCACCCTCCACAATGCTGGGAAAAATACTGCTCAATTTCGAGGAAACAAACACTATTTCCGCAATATATAAAATCTTATTAGAGTCCCTACCTTTCAAAGATCCAAGAGGACATTGGGAAGAAGATCTCTTAATCAATATATCAGAAAAGGAGTGGAAGGTAGCAAAGCAGAGAATTCACTCGAGTTCTATATGCACAAAGCATAGAATTATTCAACTAAAAATTATATATCGAGCCCATCTGTCTCGCTTAAAACTGTCCAAAATGTTTCCAGGGCAGGATCCAACCTGCGAACGCTGCAACCAAGCCCCTGCCTCACTGGGTCACATGTTCTGGGCCTGCACTAAACTAACATCATTTTGGACAAAAATTTTTAAGTGCCTCTCAGACAGCCTTGGTATCACAATCCCTCCTAACCCATTAACAGCTGTGTTCGGTGTTCTTCCAGATGGACTTGATGTAGAGAAGGACAAGCAAACTGTGATTGCATTCACTACACTTTTGGCACGCAGACTTATTTTGTTAAATTGGAAGAATCTTAATTCTCCTCTTATAAGTCAGTGGGAAACCGATGTTTTATATTATTTGAAATTGGAAAAAATCAAATTTTCAGTTAGAGGATCTGTACAACATTTTTTCAAAACATGGCAGGATTTAATCAATATTATTTTAGAATAAGAGAAATAACTATTATTGCATTTAACTCCCTTCTCCATCTCTTATTTACATAGATATTCACTTCTCCCTTTTTAATAAAATAAAAATATTAAAAAAAAAAAAAAAAAAAAAAGATCACCCAACTCAAGTCTGTTTATCTTGGTGTGAGGTATGCCTGGACTTGTATAGGGTAAATAATTGTTTGGAATACATGCATTAATTGTGTGTTCAGCGTCTACAACGATCAGGGTAGATGTAGGATGACAGGAAATGTGAGGCAAGAAATGTTGAACACATAACTAAAACAGAAACTTTTTGCATGTTATAGTACTAATGACAAAATGTTGACATGAAGTGTACAATGCGTGAAGACAAATATCAAATAAACACTTTCATAAAAGGTACAAGTATAACAAAACAAGTGCACTTTTATTCAAGAATATAACTGAGGTAAAAGAAATTGGGTTAGGGGACAATGCTGACACATGTGCTTAGCTGGTGCAGAGGTAAGAACTGCTGTCTCATAATCAAGAGGTTGCGGGTTTGATTTTGGGTCCTTCTTGTATTTACTGTTTTCAGTAGTGAGCTGCTCTTACTGTTACTATTATAGAATAAAAACATACATTTGATGTAACAGCCAGTGTAAATTTATGGTACTTGTAAAGGTTAGCGTTTATTTTTTTTATTATTCAGTTTTATTCTCTCAGTCACATTCACTCTTCCCCCAACCTGACATTGTTAGTTTTCAAATAAAGATGTGGTATAATAGAACTCAGATGAGGATGAGGGTTCTACATCGGAGAAAGAGAACAGAAGCCTTCCCTGCAAGAAACGTCCAGTCACACATAAGAACAACGTAGCTGCACCATGCGAAAAGGCAAAAGATAGTATTTTTTGGATGCAGCAAGAGGTTGGGCATGATCCCGTCAGTGAATCTGCCACACACATATCTTTCAATGAAACACCAGGGTCTACAGAGCTTGCCAAGGTATCGTGCAAAGTTGTTTGTGATTATGTTTTCTGATGGTCTTTATATGAAAAAAATGTATATGTTACTTATATAAAAGCCACATAAAAGAGGGATTTAGAGATGCAGACAAACCCTGGAGGAAGCAGTTGCTACTAAGTCTCCGTAAGACATAAACAGTCCATCTTAGTGTTTATAATAAAATCACCAATTAGCAGAGCTTTGTTAGCGATAGATTGGGTATTAAATAATCCAAACTTCAAAGTGCTTATGGACACATATTCTGGCGATTTTACCAGAGGAATCAGCACGTTATTATCAACACGTCACTCAAAAATACGTGGACAAGACCGTCCTTCAGAACAAAGTGAAGGAACAGATCAGCTGTTACACCTGCTGAGACAAAAATGAAGAAGAGACCCCCAGTGAATCTACTTTGGTCATCGGAGAATGTTGCGGTGTAGCAGGAGATCAGCAGGCAATTCATAGTTTGTTCAAAGTCGATACAATTCATCTAGTGAGTATTTTAGTTTTGTAGATGTGACTGCATTAGATAGATAGATAGATAGATAGATAGATAGATAGATAGATAGATAGATAGATAGATAGATAGATAGATAGATAGATAGATAGATAGATAGATAGATAGATAGATAGATAGATAGATAGATAGATACTTTATTAATCCCAAGGGGAAATTCACATACTCCAGCAGGAACATACTGATACAAAAAAACAATATTAAAGAGTAATAAAAATGTAGGCAAAAACAGACAACAACTTTGAATAATGTTAACGTTTACCCCCCCCGGGTGGAATTGAAGAGTCACATAATTTGGGGGGGGAACAATCTCCTCAGTCTGTCAGTGGAGCAGGACAGTGACAGCAGTCTGTCGCTGAAGCTGCTCCTCTGTCTGGAGATGACACTGTTTAGTGGATGCAGTGGATTCTCCATAATTGATAGGAGCCTGCTGAGCGCCCGTCACTCTGCCATGGATGTCAAACTGTCCAGCTCCATGCCTACAATAGAGCCTGCCTCCCTCACCAGTTTGTCCAGGCGTGAGGCATCCCTCTTCTTTATGCTGCCTCCCCAACACACCACTGCATAGAAGAGGGCACTCGCCACAACCGTCTGATAGAACATCTGCAGCATCTTATTGCAGATGTTGAAGGACACCAGTCTTCTAAGGAAGTATAGCCGGCTCTGTCCTCTCTTGCACAGAGAATCAGTATTGTCAGTCCAGTCCAATTTATCATCCAGCTGCACTCCCAGGTATTTATAGGTCTGTACCCTCTGCACATAGGGCCTGGGCCTCCTAAAATCCACCACCAGCTCCTTGGTTTTGCTGGTGTTCCGGTGTAGGTGGTTTGAGTCGCACCATTTAACAAAGTCCTTGATGAGGTTCCTATACTTCTCCTCCTGCCCACTCCTGGTGCAGCCCACGATAGCAGTGTCATCAGCGAACTTTTGCGCGTGGCAGGACTCTGAGTTGTATTGGAAGTCCGATGTATATAGGCTGAACAGGACCAGAGAAAGTACAGTCCCCTGCGGTGCTCCTGTGTTGCTGACCACAATGTCAGACCTGCAGTTCCCAAGATGCATATACTGAGGTCTGTTTGTAAGATAGTCCACTATCCATGCCACTAGGTATCAATCTACTCCCATCTCTGTCAGCTTGTCCCTAAGGAGCAGAGGTTAGATGGTGTTGAAGGTGCTAGAGAAGTCTAGAAACATAATTCTTACAGCAAAACTGCCTCTGCCCAAGTGGGAGAGTGATCGGTGTAGCATATAGATGATGGATAACAAAGTAGACATAATAATCTATGACAACCAAATGAGGTTTATCATAGCAAATTTCCAGAAATCACCCAAGCAAATTTCAGATTGGAAGCAAAGCAATGTACCCCTTGTGTACCGACTCGGCCCAATTAAAATAAGACATTAGCCAGTAGACTGTCACCACTGGGATTTCCACAAGTAATCAGCAAATGGCAAGGGGCAGTTTAGTTTCTACCACCTATTCATCAAAGCTAGTTACTTGAACAGAGAATCAATGAGATTTCAACTTACCCACACAGATTGCAGCCAGCGGAGAACAGTTCTACGAGGGCTCGTGTTAAGGCCGAGGCAAGGGATACGAATGGATGTTATCAGTTTTTAATCTAATGCAAATGTGAAGGAAGATCCGATGCAAAAGGCAAAAAATTTGTAAAAAAGAAATAGAAAAATACACAAACAGAGCATCATCGAGCAGCAGCAGACAGAAACGGCAGCATTCACTTGATTATGAGACAGCAATTCTTACCTCTGAAACCAGCCAAGCGGACGTGTCAGCATCGTCCCCTAACCCAATTTCTTATTCTTCGGTTATATTCCTGAATAAAAGTACACTTGTTTTGTTATACTTGTACTTTTTGTGACAGTGTTAATTTGATATTTGGACTTCAGTCTTCACACATTATACACTTCATGTCAATATTTTGTCATTAGTACTATAACATGCAAAAAGTTTCTGTTTTAGTTATGTGTTCAACATTTCTTGCCTCACATTTCCTGTCATCCTACATTTACCGAGATCATTGTAGACACACATGAAATGCATGTGTTCCAAACAATATATTATTTACCCTATACAATTCCAGACCTACCTCACACCCAGATAAACAGACTTAAGCTGGGAGAACTTCAGCTGCGTCGGTGGGGGAAAGGATAGCAGACTGCCTGCTACCAGTGCTGATTGACACATTTGCAAAACAAAGACGCTGATGAAGAAGTGCGACGGAATTTAAGGGGGCTGGGATTATGACTTTTTTCATAGTCTTCTGGGATTCTAGTGTTAATAGAAGTCCGGCAGTGCTCTTCACACCATTGCCTGTCTCCACTACAACAACATTTTATCCATAGTAGTATACTTTCCTACAGCTCGTAAATGATGCGATTTTTATTTTGAGAGCTTCAAGCAGTCAGAGCTAAATGTTCTTAAAGTTCATGTTTATTATCATGGATAGTGACAATAATGTAGTATTATACCAACAGAAGGCGCACTCAAAAAAACAGCATACATAAAATGCAACATATATACACAAACAGTGCCGTCCATAATGTTTGGGACAAAGACATATTTTTCCTTGATTTATCCACCATGTCCCACTCCACAGTTTAAAATTACAAATCAAACAATTCAGACATGAATAAAGTGCACATTGCAGACTTCAGCTTAAGGGAATTTACATACATCTGTGGTGAGTGGTCTGTGGGGTCGGGCAAGTTTTTAAATAAATACGACTCCGTGAGGTGCAGGCACTAATCAGGCGCATGTGAGTACACGAATGTGCTTTGCTCCAGGGATGGATGGGGTGCCTGGCTGATTGCAAATGCACACGCAAGTGTGAGCGTCAGTCAGTTGCCTCATCAGCACCTCGGAGACAGCCTGCAAACCTTCCTACTTTAACTCTATTTCTAATTTGTATAAATCATTTGTGTATCAAAGGCCAAATATGTCCCCCCTTAGAAACTAGAAAGAAGTAAAGATCCCTGGCCAGAGGGATTTGGAGAAAACCAAAATCAGTGCAACTCATTAATACCTAAAATAATCACATAAGTAAATGACAGTGAACATAGAAAAGCATAGTAAAACAATAACATGTATCAAAGTCCTTTTTCTTCATCTGAGTATGTTGGCATTACACGCTTTCTTCTATAAATCTCAAGATTTATGTTCTATAACCTCATAAGTTTTAAGTACGATGATAAAACATTGTTAATAATATTTGATTTCCTTCTTATCTAAAGCTATGTTACTTCATAAAATGTACCCAGCACTGCATTTCATCTATGATCAGACTATTTAATAGTATAATTGGTGACAATACAGACAGCAGAAGTATTTACTTAAAAAAACTTCAAATATCATATCTCTCTAGTTTATGTTCCCAATGATGTGTACAATAAGAATCAGAGATAAGAGTTCCTTACACAACCACTCTGCTTTTATCCATGAAGTTGTTCCTATTTACATCCAGCTGTGGTCTTAAATTATTTATCGCCTTTGCTGCATAAAGCAAACAGTTATCTTGCTGAAAGTAGGTGTCAGTCCTCCCTTCAGAAGATGTCAGCACTACTCTCAATGCAAGCCACTGACTCATGTCAAGGTCACATTTAAATTGCAAGGGTTGTTCCAAGCTTCTTATTGATGTTAAAATTTTTGCCACCAGCTGTGATTCTTGGTTTATATCTGGACTTTCCAATTTCACAAACTGTACACTGACCGCTCAACGCATAAGACACTCCATCTCTGTGGTGCTAAATAATTACTTTGTCTTGCTATCACCTACATTACTTAGGTACAACAAGCCATAATAGTTATTTCTCCTGTATTGCCACCAACTCTTTTTGTTTATATGGCCCTAAGTATTACATTTCCTAAAAATACTGTAACGGCTATCCCACAAACTTTTTTTCTTATACCTTGTTCTACTAATTTTAAAGGAGCTTGTACTATACCCTGCAAAATCCATCCATCCATATCCAACCCGCTATATCCTAACTACAGGGTCACGGGGGTCTGCTGGAGCCAATCCCAGCCAACACAGGGCGCAAGGTAGGAAACAAACGCTGGGCAGGGTGCCAGCCCACCGCAGGGCACACGCACACACATACACACACACACCAAGCACAATTTAGGATTGCCAATGCACCTAACCTGCATGTCTTTGGACTATGGGAGGAAACCGGAGCACCTGGAGGAAACCCACGCAGACGCGGGGAGAACATGCAAACTCCACGCAGGGAGGACCCGGGAACCGAACCCGGGTCTCCTAACTGTGAGGCAGCAGTGCTACCCACTGCGCCACCATGCCGCCCACCCTGCAAAATGTTGTATCTAATTTTAGTACACTTACTGTAATCTTACCACCCAATATCATACAATTTGTATCTTAATGATGTATCTACTATGGCCATGGTGGTGGTGCTTGTGCATCGCGACTCCCTGTGACTTCCCAGATTTTGTGAATTAGTACTGTTTACTGATTACTATTTTCATTTATTTTTCCCTGATACAGCTGTGTGAATATGTCGTATAGCCGACAAGAAACTTTTGAATATTGGCTCCCTTTGCAGCATTGGACAATGTTCAAATTTCTCCGGAGACAGCCAGGACACTGTGGGCTAGTGAATCAGCTCTACCGACGGGAAGAGCCCAGCGGCAGCGTCGAGATCGTAAATGGAGGAGAAGAAAGCGTGGAGATATTCGGGTGAGTCTTCAGCAAACCCCCCACCATCTACGTCTGCCAAGCATTTTTCTTGCCAATGTTCAATCTCTAGAGAACAAGCTAGGCGAACAATGACTCTGGATCACCTCACACTCACGTATTATGGACTGCAACATCATGATTTTCACAGAAACATGGTTAAATGACTGTACCCTGGACATCACTATTGAGCCAGAGGGTCGCACAGTCTTCAGAGCCGACAGAACAATAGAGAATACCGGTAAGATCAAAGGTGGAGGTCTATGCATTTATGCAAACAATGTTTGGTGTGCAGCCACTGTTGTAACGGAAAGTCATTACTCTGCTGATCACCATCAGATGCCAATGCTAAGCTTGCAATGAAACAACTGCATGCTACTTTTAGCAGGTAACAAATGGCACATCCAGATGGGCCTTTCATTACTGCGGCCGATTTCAATCATTGCAACTTTAAAACTGTTTTCCCCAAATTTCATCAAAATGTCTCCTGCCCCACCCTAGGAAACAGAATTGTAGACCACGTATATACAAACATTGCTGAAGCTTACAGGGCTTTTCTGCTCCACCACTTCACTCCTCCCTGCTCCTCCTCCCTAAATACACACCACTTATCAGATACATGAGACCTTCTTTGAAGACAATGAAAAGTCTGGCCTGAAAAGGCAGACTCTGAAGCTTGTTTGCCACCAATGCCACTCGGGAATTGGAAGCAGACTTTGAAAGGTACACCGCTTCTGTCCTAGATTATATCAATACTAGCATTGATGAAATCATAACACACAAAAAGATTAAGACCTTCTCAAACTAGAAACCCCGCTTTCAGATCTGGTGCGCTGAGAGCTACAGCACATCCAGGGCCAATGTGAAAAAGGGCATCAGGAGAGCCAAACAGAAATACAAGCAACAAATTTAGGATCACTTCAAAAACCCTGACTCCAGACATATGTGGCAAAGCATCTAGACCATCACAGAGTACAGGAAAGTTTTTCATCAGGACAATAAAACACTTGTAACCAAAACCACCCCTCCCCAAGGTGACCAACCCCGCAGACTTACTATCTCCGTGGTAAAATCTGAACTGAGCAAAGTGAATGCACGCACGGCTGCTGGAACTGATGGCATACCTGTGTGCATGCGTAAGCTTCTGCTGGGCAACTGTCTGAGGACTTCAGTAACTTCATCAATCTGTCTTTGGCCCAGGGTATTCTCCCTGCATGCCTTAAGTCCACATCGATTGTCCCGTTGCCTGAAACCTGAATGACAATCTCCCTGTTGCACTCACCCTATCATCACCAAATGTTTGAGAGACTGGTTCTGGTCCACCTCAAATTCAGTCTACCTCCCACACTACATCCATACCTGTTTTTGCTTATTGTCCCAATAAGTCAACCGGATGATGCCATATCCTCTGCTCTTCACTCTACCCTGACACACCTGGTTAACAACAACTCCTATGTCAGGATGTTGATTTTAGCTCCACATTTAACACCATCATCCCCTCCAATCTGGTAGCTAAACTCAGCAACCTCTACATCAGCACCTCTCTTTATAATTGGACATTAGACTTTCTAACCAACAGACCCCAGTCTGTCAGGCTAAGCAACCAGACATCCTCTACCCTGATCCTGAATACCGGCATTCCATACAGCTGTGTACTCAGCCCACTCCTCTGTTCCCTCTTCACCCATGACTGCGTCCCTTTATATGACTCCAACTCCATCATAGAGTTTGGAGACGACACTACGGTAATAGGACTGATCAGTGACAATGACGAGTCAGTCTACAGAGAGGAGGGTCAGCAACTGGCAACATGGTGTGCTGACAATAGCCTCACCCTCAACACCAATAAAACTAAAGAGCTCACTGTGGATTACTGTAAAACTAAAGGCAGCAGACACGCTCCCATCCATACAAATGGGACTGAGGTGGAGTGTATTTCCAGCTTCAAATTCCTGGGCGTCCACATCTCCAAGGACCTTTCTTAGACAATAAACAATTCCAGTCTGGTTAAAAAAGCGCAACAATGACTTTACTGTGGAGGCTAGCCTGTCTGTCTCCTCAGATTTTGTTGAACTTTTACCGCTACACTGTTGAGAGCATATCGACAAACTGTATTATCAATAATTCTGACTGTACTCTATGCATTTTCAACTGTTTACATATATCCCTTCTGTACCTAAAAGTATTTCATATATCTATACTTATTCATACTATGCATCTGTACTACTGATCAATATTCACATCTATATACTCTTTCCTTTATATACTACTATCTGTAAATTCAAATATCATATTGATATATTTCCACATTTGTATGCTGCCTTATTGCACCTTACATTTTAATGCACTTTAATGTGCTATTTGCACCCACTGTCTATTGTACCTTAGTCTACTATCTGCACTTTCTGGTTAGATACTAAACTGCATTTCACTGTACCTGTACAATGTGTCACACACGTGCGACTAGAAGCGAGCTGAGTGGACCAAGTGGAGGTAAATACCTGCCAGGCCAGGGGGTGGAGGGGAGCTCTAAACCTATACCTGCCTGATTCAATGTCACTTCCGGTTCCGTTGCCTAGACTAATGTCACTTCCTGTTCCGATGCCCAGACTAACATCACTTCCAGTTCCGATGCCCAGACTGACGTCACTTCTGGTTCCGGCGCCCAGGCTGACGTCACTTCTGGTTCACGGCATATAAAACCTCCATCTTCCCAAACCAGATCAGTTCAATCCTGGAACTCAACCTGACAACAACTTGTTTTCTTTAAACCTTTTGCAGCCAGGGACAATATACAGGTGGCTGCCCCAAACCTTTCCAGTGTGTTAAGACTCATTCTTTCACAAATGACAATAAAGTTGAATCTAATCTAATCTAATCCTAATGCAAAGTTCCTAACACATTAATAATGACATTTGTTCCATCTTTCTCTATCAATTATTGCTACACAAATAAAATTAACATCCATCATGAAAAACAATGGTTATTTAAAAAAAAGTTATATTGCTTGTTTCAAAAGTCTTTTAGTTTAAACTATATCTTCACATTAAATTAAATTAGATATTTTGTCCTGAGTGTCTCTATTCCCAAAACAGGACTGCATTGGAGGTTAGGACCGGCCATTCCCACCTGCACAGATCCTGCCTCCGGAGGTCATGACCGTCAAACCTAAAATGGTAGGAAGAGGACAAAGTTCATTTGTTCTTTTGTGGATTTTTGAATTAAATTAACTTTGGAAATGGTATTTTAAGAGTTCACAATGACACTCCATCTACCATTTGGTCACATAATGCTTTAAATTCCTTAAATGAAAACTGGCTTTACAGGGAATCCCAATGCCCTTCCACCATATTTTCATTCTTAGTAATAACATTAATAAGTCTCAAATTACAGTATTAAAGTGAAAAAAATATAACATGCAAGGGAGAGAAAAAGACATGGAGGTCACAAAACACTGCAGATTCAATAAGAACACTTCTGTTCCAGGGTACCTTCTTGAACCAGTGCTACTCCTTGCCTACTGTATGTAGTGCTATGGCTTGCACACTTGTTATGTACCAAAAAAGCTCTTTGCCTTTTACCTCTTCTCTCTCTCTCTCTCTCTCCCTCTCTCAAGGGAATGTAGCAAACAAATCTTTGCCAAATTCCAGAATGACATGTCCTCACTTTGTCTTTGTTCCCATTATTTATTTATTTTTTGGTGTTCGGGACATGTCTCGCTTATTATTATCTGAATATTTTTATGTTTATCATTTATCATTATTATGGTTATGTCATTTTGCTGTAATTTTGCGGAGTATCTTTGCCATTTGGTGTCTTTTTTAATGGCAACAGTTGTCATGCCAGTTATGATCATGCAATTATGGGTTCATGTGGAGAGTGCTCAGAGTATTAAGAAAAGCGCTATATAAATGTACAGAATTATTATTATTATTATTATAATCACTTACCATGCCATGTGATGTTATCACACGTTTCCTATTAAACCTTCTTAGTGCTGCATTTTATGCCAGAAAAACATGTAAAAGTGTTGGATTTTTCTTGGCACAAAAAATTACGTCTTTATTAAATCTCAAAAGTAATGACACAAACAATAATAGTAATAATGAATAAAAATAATAATATAAAATGAATGAAAACAAAAATTATAATAACAGTACAGTAATAATAAATAATACTAATGTTGCCAAAACAGTATTTAATCTCAAAATTAGTCCTTTGCGTGTTAAATCTTAAAGCACAGTGAAAGACACAATCCAGCGTCACAGTCGGGACAATAATAGCCTGTTTCTTTTTGGATTTTCTTTCCAGATTTATCAGTTTTTGAACACCACACTGCATAGGCACGAGTTGGATTCTGTTTTTTTTTTTCCGTTGGAGTTATATAATCAATAAAATGTCTACCAATAAGAAGTTCTGGATTGACCCACGATGTTGTGGGTTGATCGTGTCTCTTTAGCGGTAGTGTGGACGGTGGATATGCAGCAATAATTTGTTCTACAAGCTGGCATGTAAAGTTTACATGAGATACAGTTTGCCAGCTTTTTGTTTGTATAAGACAAATCCATTCCAAATCCACTGTTTTACCAGATGACAGAATATCTTTTTGTAGTATTTCTTTTGTTGCTTCCGCATAACAGGATAAAAAGTCAATTCTCAATCCACACAGTCTACACCATTCATCGTGCTTTTGTAGCTAACCACAGCACAAGTCTTCCTAAACAGCTTGTTGCCTTTTTGCCTGCACAGTGGCTGTATCTGCATTATGTACAATGCCAAAATGACAAACATCTTTCTTGTCTTTCCATTTCAGGACAAGCACTTTACTCTTCTGCCAAGCTATTAGCGCACCTCGCTGTAATTTAGCTCTGCCAAAGACTCCAGGCATGCCATGACAGTTGGGATGCTCTGTCCCATATGTGTCAGTCTTTCTTTGCAGCAAAATGTCAAATAACTCTGGCAAAGTATAAAAATTGTCTATGGTTACACAGTGACCTTGATCCAGCAGAGAATCTATCAAAGTCCGCACCGATGATGTAGCAACGCTGTACTGATTGTATTTCAACAAACATTGTCCCTTTCTCTGTGTACAGAACCGAATTCCAAATGTATCCCGTTTAATATTTACAAAGCTTGTAAAATTTTATGCTAAATCTTGCTCTTTTGATGCAATCTACTGTATCCATGACAGTATTCCTTTATAAGCCACAAGAATTTCATCGATGCTGACATCACGGTTCGGAATGTAAATACTCTGAAATTTTGCTACAATGGCCTGGTATATGTCTCAAATTTTCTTCATTTTGGGTACTGGACGGGTATTCTCATCAAAGTCTTCATTGTTGGTAAAGTGCAGATATTTCAAATTAGTGAAAACCTACACTCAGACATAATTTCTCCAAAGAACGGCAAAACTGATGGCACTTTTACAGCCTAAGTGATTCTCTACGCTTATGCAAGATACATCTGTACAGTTGCCGAGTAACACTCAGGACTAACGCTTTTAGCTTGTTTTTGCAGTCCAAGTAACGCTTGCGTCTAACGCAAAGGGAGTTAAGAAAAGATCCTTTTCATTAGTTTATCTTCAGATGTTTGCTTTCTTTTTTGACTCTAATTTTTGTCTTCTGTTTCTGTTAAGTTGCCAGTTTGTCAGACTACGTATTTGTCCCAGACTTCAATTTTGCCTAACTCTCAAAAAGAAAACTTAATTTCATTTGTTGATTCATCCATTTTTCTTAGAAAAGTTCTTCAGAGACTGTCATAATGTAGCACAAATTCAGATTGAGAATTTCTGTATTTCATTTAATCTAAGAACAACACAAGAACTACAATTTCAATTAAAATATGAATTTGATACAGAAAGAAATTGTCATCTGATTAATTAATTGGTTAGACTGAAAACCACAAGGCACTGCTATACTCCAAAACCAAATGCTCTGTTTTGAAAACCACATCTTTGATATATTTTTAACACTAGCCATGTGTGTCCAACTACGTTGCGCGTGTTAAAGTTGTCTGTGAAGGGCTCCCTGTTTAAACGTGACTGCCAGTCGTGAACTGGACCCTTCATCGCACAGCCTTATGATTTTTTATAAGGGAAACAAAATTACAAAACAAAACCCTTGGACATTGATTCAATAGGAACGGCCTACTCGGAATCACTGTCCGAAGAGTAATTATGTGGTGGTGTAGGAACATTTCTGCTTCTCTCCGTTCACAGTCCGTCTCGTTTTCACGACGCTGTTGTTTCCTCTCACAATCTCTTCTCAACCTTTCTCCAATCTCGCAGGTTGCTTTGTGGCAATCCAAAGAGTAAGGCAATATACACTGAGCAATGGTTATAAAAGGGGAACACATAGGTATCCAGGCTCTTTCAAGCATAAATAGGGATCACTTCACTGACATGTGAGCAAGCCAGGGTACAACTGTGAGACGCGCAGCACTCGCCGGCTACAACGTAACAATAATAATTTCTGGAACGTGCTGTTACGTTGTCATTCATTTTACCTATGGTCTTTCTTTCATTCATATGTTACGTAGGCACGTACCTTATATCTTCGGCAATCTCATTCTCTAACCAGGCCTCAGGAGCTAACCAGCGTAACACTGTCCACCACCCCTTTCGTTATTCCGGCACATTGTTGACATCCGTGAGTAACAACAACGTACTAAACTGGAAGGTGGTCTATGCATGCGTGGAATTCACGGACAAACAAAGATCAAGATCCAAATAAAGATTATATATAAAGATTATGGGAGAATCCTAGAGTCTGATAAAAATAATGTCATGCCTTCAGTCAGGGTTGGTGGTGCTCAGTTAGATGGCATATAATGGACTTAAACATGTAATAATATTTTTATATTCTATACTATAATGCCAGTATTAGAATGGACACCTATATGTTTCACCTCATGTTAATAGGGTAGTCTTGATAATCATAGGACATCTGGATTGGTCAGCTCTTGTGTCAGTTTTGAACTGATATGATTGTACAGCTAAAGTGCAGAGAGAAATGTCAACATTCATTTTTTGAATGAGCTATTAATCATGTCTAAAATATTTTACAACAATTTCTTTAAGAATACATTAGGACACTGAAAAGGTAGCTAATATATGTGACAATCCCGGTATGTAAATGACATTTGGTCACCCAGATCTTCATCACCTCTTGACTGGGTTACTGCTTGTCACTATTTAATGGCCTTATGTCAGGTCAGGTCAGGCTGGGGACCATGCACTGGTACAGCACGCTGCCACACCCACCACATGAGAAAACAGCTTGGGGTCCTGGTTGGCAACCCCCGTGGCAGTTATGTGGTCCAGTCCCACCCTCAGGAAATGACCATCTATCTGCCTCAGCCAGGTGTTACATGGGCGTCCCCTTGGCCTGGTCCACCACTCAGGTCCTCAACAATGGGGATCCTGCAAGCCAGAACAATCTTGGGGAATTGAGCCACATGGCCACAGCGTTGTAACTGACGATCCCTCACAATGCAGGTAATGTGCCTCTTTCGGGACTTCATCAGCAACCGCTCATTCGACACAGAGTCAAACCAGCCTGTACCCAGGTCAATGGACAGCATCCATGTCTCACAACCATATAGCAAGATAGGAAACACCAAGACTTTAAAGATTTGCACCTTCGTCCTTATGCATAGATATGTCCCAGAATTTTAGTAGACTAGAATAAGATCAAAATTCTTTTGTCTGAGTTCTGAAATGCTCAGAATGTAATAAGCACATCTACTCTCATCTGGTCTAACCATAATGGCTATGAGAATGGCACCAGACTATGTGAATGGTATCAGATTATGTCCAAAAACTACTTCTGACTTATAAAAATGTAAATTTCCAAACCCCCACACTGCCCTTTATAGTTACTTCTATTTAACCAACTGACTGTCCTCTGTTCTTCTCACAATTTTCTGTAACTTCTCACAGTTCCAGACACATTTTTCAAGTATACTTGAATGATCATTTGGCTTTGTTGCTCCTATTTTCTGAAGCTCATTCATTTAAGGTTCATGCCTTTTTGCTTACATTTAAATCAGCTTAACTGTAACTGTATTCTTATACAAAATTAACGATCTAAATAATTCAACTAACATAAATACATCATCTGTTTATATCTCTCCCTGTTTTCCCACTCCATCCAGCTCCTTCTCTAAGTTCTCACCAGTCACATCTGCGTTTGTTAATAACCTGCTTTGTAAGATGAGGCCGACTACTTGTGTACTGGACCCCATCCCCACCACACTACTTAAATCCTGCCTTCATGCCATAATCCCGACTGTTACAACAATAATAAACTCATCCCTTGACACTGGCTCTGTGCCACTCACTTTTAAAATTGCTTCTGTAACCCCAATGTTAAAAAAGTCTGGTCTGGATGCTGACAATCTTAACAATTTCTGGCCTATTTCCCACTTACCTTTCCTGTCAAAAGTTCTTGAGCGTGTTGTAGCTTCCCAACTCACCAATTACCTAACCTCTAATAATTTGATGGAACCGTTTCAGTCTGGTTTCAGGGTGCGGCACAGCTGTGAAACTGCTCTGCTATGGGTAACCAATGATTTGCTTATGGCAGCAGACTCTGGACGAACCAGCATATTAATTCTGTTAAACCTCAGTGCAGCATTTGACACGGTCAGACAGGACATCCTACTGTCCAGAATGGAGAACATGCTGGGTATCTCTGGCACTGCCCTCCAGTGGTTCAAGTCCTATCTGACTGATAGGCAAGAGTTTGTTAGTCTTGGCAAACAGCAGATCCAGCTCAGCGCCGGTCACACAAGGAGTTCCTCAGGGCTCTGTCCTTGGCCCTCTTCTCTTCTGTATTTACATGCTTCCCCTTGGCCATATTATTCGTAGCTATGGACTGGGTTATCATTTTTATGCAGATGATACTCAACTCTACTTCAATGTTAAAAGTGGAACTTCATCAGAGCTTTCTCAGCTCACAACCTGCCTTAGTGAAATTAAAACCTGGATGGAGCAGAACTCTTTAAAATTAAATTGCAATAAAACTGAACTCCTGCAAATTGGGACTAAAATGCAACTTAATAAAATGACCTCCTTCCCAGTCTATCTTGGCGGTGATCTCATCAGACCTGCCTCTACTGTAAAAAATCTTGGTGTCATTTTTGATTCCTCCCTCTCTTATTCCGCCCACATAAATCACATTAAGAAACTTTCTTACTTTCACCTCCATAACATATCCCGTGTTCGCTCCTTCCTCTCCTTCTCTAATGCTGAGAAACTTGTCCATGCTTTTATCACATCCCGCATCGATTATTGTAATTCCCTACTGGCAGGTGCCCCTTCTAATTTTCTATCACAGCTCCAGCTTATTCAAAACTTAGCTGCAAGAGTCCTTACTCGAACCAGCAGCAGCGAGCACATCACACCCATCCTGCTCTGTCTTCACTGGCTCCCCGTGTCTTACAGGATTGAATATAAAATCCTACTAATAACCTACAAAGCCTTAAATAACCTCGCGCCAAACTACATCAGTGACCTTCTCCATCACTATGTGCCTGCCTGCCCACTAAGGTCCTCTGATTCTGGCAATCTTGTTGTACCCCACACTAATCTACACTCCATGGGTGACAGGGCCTTCAGCTGTATAGCGCCCAGACTCTGGAATGACCTACCGAAATTAATCAGGTCAGCTGACTCCACAAATTCTTTTAAAAAAACAACTCAAAACTCATCTGTTCAGGAGGGCTTTTAGCTCTACTTGACTTTATTACCCTTCTCTCAGTTTACCTCTCTGTCAAGATGCTAATGTAACCTGTGTGTGTGTGCTATGCCATCAATTATGTTGTCTTTATTTTTCCAGAATTCACTGTCTTAATCTTCTTTATTTATTTATCTGGTTTGTACAATGCTTTATACTGTATACACTGCCATTCTTTATTATATTCTGTAAGTGCCTTGAGCATGGGAAAGGCGCTATATAAATAAAATGTATTATTATTATTATTATTAATCCTAATCCTACTGCACTATTACTTGTGTCTTTTAATCTGTTCCATCATACCATTCTATTGTGGTTTACTTATGTATTCGTTAGTTCTATAACTATAATGTGTATGAATAATCATTTATTTACTGTTTTTTTTAATATCAATGTTTGATATTTGAAAACCCATTATGATGGTGTACGTTTTGAATGGCTCTATGTAAAATAAAACTGATTGAATATACAACTACATTGTTCTGTGTCAGGGTGTCAGACTTAGATACTTGTGGGTTGCAGGGTCTAAAAGGTTTTAGTTTCTTAATTAGTAGCGAATTACTGCTGCTAATGGAACAAAACTGTATTGCTGTAATTTTAACTTACTGTTTTTTAAGACACGGAACCCTTAATTGTTGTATTCTTCCTCAACCAGCAGCCAAACTAAAATGTAGGGAAATTCACACACAATCCTGGTGGGCCACAGTAGCTGCAGGTTTTCACTCCAACTGGTTTCATAATTAGAAGTCAGTCCTTGCTAATAATGACCCTTGGTATTTAACTATATTATTTGTTAGTATTTTCATTAATCCAAGAAAAAGTGTCATTTACATTATAAAGTTTTCTTTTCTGAGAACATTATCCATATGTTTTTTGGACCAGAACAGATTTGCACTTCATGAACCTTTACTTTTCTTTCTTATTTATTTCTAAATGAAAATAGCTGGCAAGTTGGTGGTTTCTTTGTTAGTTGCATTATGCTCTTAACCAAGGCTGGTTAAGAAAACAGCAAACAATCAAAATCTAAACATAATTGCCTATTTTAGTTTTAAGCAGATAAGGGTTCTGAAACACAACAAGCAAGTTACCAAATATCTAAAAACATATTGTGTTAGTAGCAAATAAATTGGTTCTAATTAAGAAATTGGTCAAGGTGACAACTTGCAGCCACTGTGACCCTCAAGGATTGTCAGTGAGGATCCCTGCTCTACAATGTAATTAAACATTATCCTGGATTAATGGAATCACTAACAAACAATATAGTTAAATACCAAGTCTCATTATCAGCAAGGACTATCTTCTAATTAGAAAACTAATTAGAATGAAAACCTGCATCCACTGCATCCCTCCAGAACTGTGAGTGAATATTCCTTCTATGATGAGATGCAAAGCGAACCAGATAACCAGGTAGCTAAGCGATTATCAGACTCAGTTCAGGGTGCCCCATCTGACTGCTGGTTTTTGTCCCAACCATATTCACAATCAGTTAATCATTTTAGCTCTGATTGATCTCATTTTTTAAGATGGTCTTTTCAGTCTTGTCTCTTATTCTACATTTAGAAAAACACAGCACTGTGGTTTTTTGATATTTAAAAGACATTCACAGATATTTTTATTTCAGCTAAAGCTTAAAATGCTTCACTCTTTTTTGTTGTTTTCCCATTTATTTTTTCTGTGTAGTTTGCTCCCTTATTTGTATCCTAATAATTACAATGAACATCTAGCAGAGCAGACTCCCAGAGAAAATAATCAATGTTGAAATGATGCAAATGATTCAGCGTCAGCCAGGCTAAGGTGCTTGTTAGTACATAATGGATTAACTAATCATAACACCTGAAAAAGCAAAATGTCAATCATGATGATAATGAAGATGTTAAGAACAAATTTGAAAAATATGAAATTATTCTTATGTTAAACATGCATAAGTGCTTGGTACATTCTAATAGAAATTAACTAAATTAATTTTAGTTAACTAAATTAACTTAATTTTGTAATTTCTACATTGACCTTAAAACAGAAACTGGAAAATAACTGAAAAAAATATTAGTTGGTAAGAACAAATACTTGCGGCCACAAGGGGTGCCCAGGACCAGTTCGAGAATCACTGAGCTAACCTAATCATATGTGCTATTATGTTTCCAGCATTCAATATCTGCTTTTCAATGTCTGCAAAATATTGATCTACTTTGGTTAACAAAGCATTTTGATTGGGTTCCCAGTGAAAAGAAAAAGTCAACATTGGTGAAAATTACATTAACAGGCTATAGACTTAAAAGGCATTTTTTAACAGCAAGAACTGTCTTCTAATTAAGAAGTTGGAGTGAAATTGGTGGACCTCCATGAACTGACTCGGAGACCCCAGAGTTAACCGGTCATCTGCTACCTCTCTTTGCATCTTATTATTTTTAAGGAAGAAAAAAAAGTTTTCTGAATCTGAAAAAAAGTTAGTCTATTAAAATGAAAGCAAAAGTAGCATGTTCCATTAGCAGAAATAATTGGATTATTACTTTAAAAAATGTCTGGGATGAAAAACTGCAGATTCCACGTCCCTCTGGGATTTGAACTTGACAGTGTTTCTCAGGTTCATTCCTGGGGGTCTGTCGTAGTTGCCGGCTTTGTCCCAACCACTTCTTCCTTTTAATTGGACTCCTGCCTTAATTAAGGAAGCTCTTATACCCTACTTTGTATATTTAGTGTCACACACAAAATGAAACATTTTGCGTGATATATTTTTATTGGAAAAGGTGGCAAGCATTTATGCATGTTGAATGGGGATAATTAGCATTTATTTATGACTGTTTTTAACATTGTTACCATTATAAGTATCATTATTATGATTTCATTTCCCTTCTCCAGCTTTTTTTTTTTTTTTTTTAAGTTATTATTTACTAGTGAGCAATCACATTTTCAAATCTGAATCCTTAAGTGACATTTACCATGGTCTACTCAGTTCATCATTCATTATCCTCCACACAAAATGATACACTATTTGATTGAGGGGGCAAACTCTACACAAAAAGGTAAGTTAATTGATAAAAAAAAAACTCAAACATTTATACCTATGGTAAAATTAAAAATGTTTTCATAAAAGTAGATCAATCTGAGATGAAATAATTATGTCAAACTGGCTGAAAAAAAATCTGCACTCACGAGCTATTCAATCTCATTTTGTACTACTAGTTTAGGAGACAAATTACTTCTCATTTAATATTATTTTCAGTTTTCCCCATATCGAATCCTGGTCTCCTTCAAATAAATGTGTAAATTGGAAAGTTGTATTTTTGCACATGCATAGCATTGAACCAAGCAGAAAATCCATTTGAACCTCATACACTGCGACTTATAGTAAAGATCAACACATGTTTTTAGACAACTATCACCACTCTTAATTTAAGCATACCATAAGGCGAAGGTGAGCTTGGGCATCCTTTCACCGACCGTGGGCACACACTTGTAGGCCGCGACGGTAACATTCGCTCGCGCAGCACATTGGCTGGGAAATGACGTCGAATCGCACACGAAATCTCGCGTAACTGAAAGACAGCCATCTTTCCCCATTGATTGCTGCTTGTGGTGTAATTGGCGAAAAAGTAGCAACGATCGTCTTGTTTGGTGGTTGTTGTTTTTTTTTATTTTATTTTTGGTATTTGCGTGTATTTTTCTTATTTACCTTGTAGCCTCTTTTTCGTCAGCCCTATAAGGGTTACTCAAGAATGCCGGAAAACAACTGCCGCAAGCGATTCGTTTGATTCTCCTGATTGGGTAACTGTCTCTTTAAACTGTCTCCGTGTAAATGGAAATGGTGCCCAGCGACGAAAATCAGCTTGTACCCAAAGAGGTGAGAAAAATACTTTTTGTAAATTTAAACTTAAGTATCTTGTTTTGTGCGCTGTCTTTAACAACAGAGGAGGCGTTCACTTAGATATGTATACAAACACTGCTGTCAGTCGCAAAGTTTGCAAAAAACACTAGGAAACTTACTGCTTTTAACGTAGGGTGTCACGTTGTCTTGGAGGGGGGGCGGTTATCTGTAACATTTCACTTTACCCAACCCCCCGGATTGGGGTGGTTTGTTCTTGTAAAGCAGTCCCATATCTCTGGGATCACGATGTGCTCGCCTGTTGACATGTTGCGAATAAACACGGAGAGGCCTGTTTGGGTCGGACTCGCATGTCTCTGTCTCTATTATTGGCATCTGATCGCGTGCCCCAACTGTAAACAAGTATGCGATTTCTAGTACGGAGATGAGAATTGACTCGCTGAAAGCAGAGTCGTGTCATATCGGCGCAACATTGTGTTTTTGTAGCTAAATAAAATGGTTCCTCAATGGGATGAGTCAGACGAACCAATATGCCTTTCACTGAGGTGTTGATGCCATTTCGGGAAATAATTAATTAGCGAGTTCTTTCCTTTTTTGTAGATAATTGATGTCCAATTTACATGTAAAATGCAGAAGAAACCCCAGGTTATGTACAAAAAAGAAATGTCACATCCCCACTGTAATAATCCTTGAAAGTATAATCTTCAACCTGCATCAGTCTTAAACGGGGATTACCTCCCAGTCAAGTAAAGGTGAATTTACTTTGCAGAATACAAGTGGAAGTATAAATTGTAAGGATGAGAAGGTGGCTTTTCAGATGTTCTTTGATATTTTGTGTAAAATATAACACCAAAATAGTAGAGTTGTTGCCTTTGTCTTTGGGTTTGTGGATAGAGAGCTGAACCTCTTCAGGCAGTTAGGAGACCTTAAATTAAGACGACTTAGTGCTAAAGATGTACTTTTTAATTAGCACTTTTTAAATTCTTTGCCTTGGCCATCTTGCTAAATGTTGATAGTAAAAACTTTACAGAGTTTTATATGAAATGCTATATAAAATTTTTTTTTTTTTTCTGTCCCTCCATCCATTTTCTGACTCTCTTATCTAACTCTTGGTTAAGTGGTGACAGGCACGAGAGAAACCTGTCCAGGAGAAACTGCTTGTTCATTACAGAAAACATTAGAACTGGTGCAGTTTTTGGACTGGGAACACATTTTCAGACAGAGGGCAGAATTCCACATGAGCAAAAGGAGAACATGCAGACTAAACAAACTCCATTTACTTCATTTTGTTTTTATTTAACCTAACAGAAAAGGACAGCTCATAGTTGAATATCACTCATTAAGTTTCCTCCTGAAAATCCCAGCTCATCCACTTACCCAGTGACCTTGAACTGGTTACTTGATCTCCTTGTGCTTTTTCATTTGAATGAGATGTGCAGTCTGAGGTCTTATTGCAGATAACTACAGCATTTGCTGACGCACAATTTACACTATCACCTGACCTATTTGTTACATGTGTTGCAGAAATGTAAGCACCATTTTATGAAAATTATCACATTCTGAAACTTAGTTTAGGTGAACCAAACCTGTAACCTTTTCACTTCACAAACTTTGCTGTTTTGTCAAATCAGAAGTAATTGAATAAATCGATGAGAACAAATCTTTTCAGTATCTGCTGTTTAATTAAAATGTTACCTCAAGTTAAAAGGTTCCCAGTGTGAAGAAAAACTTTCTAGAAATATAAAACCTTCATGTCACAAACTCTGATTATCACAAACCTATGGAAAAGTATGTATGGATGAATGACTGGCCCAATTAAAACATGAAAACCCAGTTGAAGGGTTAGAAAATCATTTTGCTTCAACTGTCTATTAAAACCTTTCCAATTAAGACCCATTAGACATATTTATGTTTCTTAATCTTCTCTTATATATATATATATATATATATATATATAATTGTTTTACCTAAAGTGACTGTTGGCTAGATAAACATTTGTTATATTACTAAGTTGTTGGTTGTCAGTTTTGTTTGACATTTTATATTGGATGTATTGGAAATAAGCTATCAGCCAGATAGCAGAGCTGCACAACATGATCTAGAATGTTAGTAAGAAAGGACTAATGTTACTTTACAGAGCTGCAGCTTTAGGTAGTGAAGGAAGGTAAAGTTGTCTGGCGGTGTGCTGTTGTCTCGGTGGATATAATTGTTTTTGTTTGATTGGAAATCAGAACTACTTTAGCAAAGTACACAAAAGTCATTTGCATATAGGAATTTTTGAATGGTCTTATTTAGATAGATACTTCATTAATCTCAAGGGGGATTATTTATTTATTTTATTATTTATTAATTCTTAACTTTTATTAGAAATATTGTATCAGAGGCATTTTAGAGGGAATCTGTCAAGCCATTGACAGTATTTGATTACCATTTTCACATGATTACATCTTATCTAATGCCCTGTTTTTGTAAAATAATGTAAAAAATTGTTCATTTTTGCATTCATTGCTATTTCAATATTTTTTAAATAAGATCAGCTTTTTTAGTAACTTAGATGTTCCATATTTTTGTGACTAATGAACCATTTGTATAAGGTTTATAAGTAAGATAGCTGTTAACAAGAGGAAGATTTCATGTTAGAAGTAACAATCCTTTAATTAAAAATTTTGAATCTTGGTTCAGATGGTTAGATGTTACACCTAATACACACAGTCATTGTCTATGTAGATTTGGCGGGCTCTTACTTTGTAGTCTGTGTTATCTCCATGCATTCCAGTTTTCTTCCCAGTTCTCAAGCATGTGTGTATTTGGCTATTTTAGGTTAGGTTAGATAAATTTTGTTAATCCCAAGGGGAAATTTAGATGCATATAAGATGCGGACTCGCAGGGCAAATAATACAATCAGTCAGTACATAGGTAAATAATATATATTTGTGCAGAAATAGCAATTTAATGAGTATAAGTGTTTAATCTGGGAAATTGGGAGAAAACATTGAATTGCCTGATAGCAGCAGGCAGAAAAGGTCTCCAATAGCATTTCTTTCTTAGCACACTATGGTGAAATGAGCCTGGGGCTAAAGTGCTTCATGAAAGCACCGCTTGCAGGGGATGTAGGGCATTTTTCTTAATGACATCCAGTTTTGCTATCATCCTGTTTTCCACAACAGTTGTGTCCTGGCATAGCCCTGGGAAAGGGCCGACTTTCTTGAAGTTTGTTCGGGCAATCTGTGACTTTTGAACTCGAGATGCTTCCCTAGGAGACCACAGAGTAGAACAATGCGCAGACTACTATGAACTGGTAAAATATTTCAAGCTGTTTTTGCAAGTGGAAGTATAAGTATGAGTCTCCTCTAGAAGTACAGTCTTTTCTGGCCCTCCATGTACAGCACCACATGTTGTTAGACCTGTCAAGTTTGCTGTTTATGTGTACCCCAAGGTACTTGTAGCTCTGTACCATTTTTACATCTTCCCCCTGAATGGTGACTGGTCTTGCTGATTATTTGGCACGTCGGAGTCCATCACCAACTCTGTTGTCTTGTTGATGTGGAGTTGCAGATTCTCCCTGCACCACTTGACAAAGTTTTCCATCGGCCTCCTGTACTCTGACTCCTCTTAATTATTATATTGCAACCTGTGATGGAGGAGTCATCTGAGAATACCTGTTGTTGGCAAGTGCCCATGTGAGTATGGGGATTTGCATAAGTGTGCACTATCCTTTTTTTTTTTTTTTTTTTTTTTTGGTCCTATTTTATTTTCTGTATATCTTCAACCTTTAGAAATTATTTTTAGGAAACGTAATGTGCCTTTTCATTTTCTTCTGATGACAAGCAGGTTTATATTCCTGTCTGCAACTCTGCAATGAATTGGTTGCACAATTGTCTTGATGAACTGAGATCCTGGATGACTGACAGTTTTCTTGATCTCGATCATAATAAAGTGGAAGGTCTGATAGTTGGTCCTGCAGCCAACTCTCAAATCGGTTTTGAAGTTTTTGGCACTTTCGTGGACATGGGATCTTGACAAAGTTATTCATGCTTTTATCTTTTATCACTGCTACTTGTTGTATTCTGGCATCAGCAAATCAATGATACACAATTTGAAGTTGATACAGAATGCTGTTGCTCATTTTTTGGTTGGGGCAAGAAAGTTTGCCTCTATCTTCAATTTTAGCCTCTTCACACTGGCTGCCTGTTAGATGTAGAATTGATTTTAAAATTTGGCTGCTAGTTTTAAATCAGTACATGGGTAAGCTCTGCCTATTTATCTGAATTGTGTGTTCTACACCAGCCATCCAGAGAAGTTAGGTGTACCAATCAGCTGTCTCTTGTGGTCCCTTGTACAAAGTGTAAAACTAAGGGGGACAGAGCATTTGGAGCCGTTGCAACTTATCTGTAGAATTCTCTACCTTACTACATTAAAGATGCACCTTCGATTGATGTGTTTAAAAATAGACTGAAGACTCATTTTTATTCTTTATCTTTCTGTGATCTTCGGTGATACTGATCGTTTGAGTTTATTTTGTCTCCTTGAACATTTTGGAGGACAGCATAAAGGAATGCATTCTGCACTATTATGCTACACGAAGATCGCTAATTTTATATAAGCAAGGACTTGCATGTCTCCACTCTGTTCTCCAACTGGCTGCAGAAACTGTGCCGATTTGTCGGGAAAAATTGCTGTGCTGGAAAGTAGGATAACTGTACTTCATCAGATTGGAGAAAACGGTTGTTGCTTTATGATGCCTGTAGCTAATGCTACTGTTAATGCCTCTGCATCCATAGCTGTTTTGGATACCACTACCCTGGAGCCCGACACTGCTGCTACTCAGATTAAGGATCCTTGGCTGCAGCTAGTGCCACGATCAAAGCTGGTGAGCTGTTCCACACCGGATCTGCCAGAGGCATGGACAACAGCTGACAGAGGAAGGATAGGTGGCAGACGTTTGACCATCATCTTCATTTTCTGACTATACCTCACAGTATTCAACTGGGGAACAGATTCTCTGTTTTAAAATAATATGTACAGTACTGTGCAAAAGTTTTAGGCAGGTGTGGAAAAAATGCTGTAAACAAAGAATGCTTTCAGGAATATGATTGTTTATTGTTATCAATTTACAAAATGCAAAGTGAGCGAACAAAAGAAAAATCCAAATCAATATTTGGTGTTACTACCTTTTGCCTTCAAACCAGCATCAATTCTTATAGGTACACTTGCACAAAGCCAGGGATTTTGTAGGATTATAGTCAGGAGTATGATCAACCAGTTCTACCAAACAGGTGCTAATGATCATCAATGTCACATGTAGGTTGAAACACAGTCATCAACTGAAACAGAAACAGCTGTGTAGGAGGCTTAAAACTGGGTGAGGAACAGCCAAACTCTGCTACCAAGGTGAGGTTGTGGAAAACAGTTTCATGTCATGGCAAGATTGAGCACAGCAACAAGACACAAGGTAGTTATACTGCATCAGCAAGGTCTCTCCCAGACAAAGATTTCAAAGCAGAATGGAGTTTCAAGATGTGCTGTTCAAGCTCTTTTGAAGAAGCACAAAGAAAACGGGCAACATTGAGGATCATAGACGCAGTGGTCGGCCAAGGAAACTTAGTGCAGCAGATGAAAGACACATCAAGCTTATTACCCTTTGAAATCAGAAGATGTCCAGCAGTGCCATCAGCTCAGAACTGGCAGAAACCAGTGGGACCCAGGTACACCCATCTATTGTCCGGAGAAGTCTGGCCAGAAGTGGTCTTCATGGAAGAGTTGCAGCCAAAAAGCCATACCTCCGATGTGGAAACAAGGCCAAGCGACTCAAGTATGCACGAAAACATAGGAACTGGGGTGCAGAAAAATGGCAGCAAGTGCTCTGGACTGATGAGTTAAAATTTGAAATATTTGGCTGTAGCAGAAGGCAGTTTGTTTGTCGAAGGGCTGGAGAGCGGTACAGTGGAACCTCGGTTCACGAACGTCTCGGTACACGTACAACTCGGTTTACGACCAAAAAGTTTGCCAAACTTTTGCCTCAGTTCACGACCACACACTTGGTATACGAACAAGGCAGTTTCCCTTTCGGTTTGTGCGCACTGATGATTTCCGCACGTGTTGCATTGTTCTCGGTCAGACGTGCGTGCGTGCTTTCGCTGTGAACTCTTTGTGCTCTATTTCATTTCCCTTCCGGTTCTTACGCTCCGATTACTGTGTTTAAGCACGTGTTCAGCCTCTCCCTGTTCATTGTTCTCAGTCAGACGTGCGTGCTTTACCTGTGAACTCTTTGTGCTCTACAGTATTTTGTGTGCTTTTGCAGTTAACCATGGCTTCTAAGCAAGTGAAGAGTGGTGAGAAGAAAATTTGCAGAAAATTGAAATCGAAGTAAAGAAAGAAATTATTGAAAAGTATGAGCATGGCGTTCGTATTACTGATCTTGCCGCCGAGTACAAGAAGTCATAACCTACGATTTCGACTATTCTAAAGCAGAAAGAATCTGTTAAAGCAGCTGATGTTGCAAAAGGAGTTACAGCGTTAACCAGGCAGAGGCCTCAAGTGCTGGAAGAGGTGGAAAAACTGTGTACCAGTTTACTCATTTACCAATTCGAGAACCCTCGTGCTTTCAAGAAGCACAATGTAAACAAAGCCAGACTGTCAGTGATGTGGAGGGCAAACACGAAGGGTTGGGTCACAAGGACTTTGTTTTTGGAAAGGCTGCACAAGGCTTTCGCTCCCACCAGCTAAACAGCTAAAAACACCAGAAACCCAAGAAATCACAAGAGAGAAAACATCCCTCCATCGTGGAGCCAGACTCTCCCTCAAAACTGTAAACTCCTGTCCACCCATTTTCTCCTCACTTCATGCCAGACCTCGACTCATGCAAGGTTAGTTTTCTTGGTAGTTTATGGTTAGTTTTTGTATTACAGATTTTTCAAATGTTCCTTTTTTTCCCCTGTGCTTAAAACTCATTAAAAGAAAGTGTTTATACAGCGATCGGTTGCAAGGCTATAGCGCGAACTCCTGTAAATGTTACTTTCTTGGTTGCTTGTGGTTGGTTTTTAAATAAAGTTTGGATTTGTTCAATTGTTCCTTTTTTTCCCCTGTGCTTAAAACGCATTTAAAAAAGGTGTTTATACAGCGATCGGTTGCAAGGCTATAGCGCAAACTGCTGCAATGTTAGAGAGAGAGAGAGAGCGGGCTCGCGTGCTGCTGAGAGAGAGCGAGCCTGTCGCTACCCGATCTGCGTGCCTACCCGATTTGCGCGCACAGGCGTATTGAAAGCTTAGCATGCCGTGAAGTGTTCACGCATGCGTTAAACAGATTGGGCAGCACCGTAAAGTGAGCGATGACGTTTTCGTTCAATACGTATGCAATAACACACTCCGCATGCGCTTAATAATAAAAAAAAATATATACTAAACATTTCGCTTTACGGCACGGATCGCTCTCAACTGCGCATGTCGATACACAACAGGCAGTACAGAATTTTCATTTAAATGCCGTAGTAGTTGACCATAATGATAATATTATTAAATATTCATTGTACGTTCTGTTTTCAGGGCTGAATTAAGCTTGTCGTACTCCTCGTTGTAAACGTTAATTGTTTATCACTGAGATTGCTTCGTTTAGTTTACATAGCACTTCTTTTTTCAGTTCCCATTGTACAAAGAAGTATTTAACCATTGCATATGTTATTATAGTCTACATATAAAAAATAAGTGACAGTTTTAAAAATAGATGTATTCAAGTACTTTATTAATAAATAAAACAATAAAAGCGTCATCAATCAACATTCAAAAAACACTTAAAATCTTCACAAAAGCGCCCATGCTTTTATTTTACAAGTGATGTATGAGACACTTATTTTTTACTTTTTAGTACACTTTTTAACTTAATATAAGCGTGGTTTTTAAAGTTTTTTTTTTTTATTTATATGTATATAATATATATAATAATAATATTATTTTCAACTTTTTAGTCTTGTGTTTTAATATAATTTTGTAATCAATGTTTTAACACTTCCTTTAATATTTCTATCTGTTACTAGCGCCGTCTGTTGGTGAAATCTTTATTCTTCATATGAAAATTTAATTTCTTAATTAACACGAATGAATTGATCAATTGATCAACCCTCTCAGGGTTGGTAGCGAGATCCTGCCTCAAGTGGAGGAGTTCAAGTATCTTGGGATCTCGTTCACGAGTGAGGGAAGAATGGAGCGTGAGATCGCCAGACGGATCGGTGCGGCATCCGCAGTAATGCGGGCTCTGCATCGGTCTGTCGTGGTGAAACAGGAGCTGAGCCACAAGGCGAAGCTCTCAATTTACCAGTCGATCTATGTTCCTATCCTCACCTATGGTCATGAGCTATGGGTAGTGACTGAAAGAACGAGATCGCGAATACAAGTGGCTGAAATGAGTTTCCTCCGTAAGGTGTCTGGGCTTTCCCTTAAAGATAGGGTGAGAAGCTTAGTCATCCGGGAGGGGCTCAGAGTAGAGCCGCTGCTCCTCTGCATCGAGAGGAGTCAGATGAGGTGGCTCAGGCATCTGATCAGGAAGCCTCCTGGACGCCTCCCTGGTGAGGTGTTCTAGGCACATCTAACCGGGAGGAGGCCCAGGGAAAGACACAGGACACGCTGGAGGGACTATGTCTCTCGGCTGGGCTGGGAACGCCTTGGGATTCCCCCGGAAGAGCTAGAAAAAGTGGACGGGGAGAGGGAAGTCTGGGCATCTCTGCTCAAGCTGCTGCCCCCGCGACCTAGCCTCGGATAAGCGGAAGAGAATGGATGGATGGATGGAATTGATCAATTAGTGAAACTGATTATTGAGTCATGTATTGTCATTGGAAGTAAGTGTGCAAAATTTCAAGTCATTTGGACAATTGGAAGTGGATTAAATAATGAGTACAAGATTTGCACCAGACAACAAACAGGTGAAGTTAAAAGAAGTATGGTAATAAGAACATGAGGATTATTCTGTGTTTCTCCTGCTTCATCTGCTGCACAGCTGGTCATATCCAAGTCCCTGTGTGTGACTCAGCAGGGCTCATAGAACCGAGTTATCACTACTACTACCAGGCGCTCCCCTTCCCCTTTGCTGCTACTGAAGGCCTGACCTTTGCGTCCTCGTGGGAGGAATGTACACAAGGCTGCACCATGGCATCTCCAACCAGTTACATTGATTATGGGGGATTCAATTGTCCGAAACATCAGAAGATTTGCTGTTTTCCACTGTTTACCAGGAGTCATAGTTTCTGATATCCTGTATCACCTTCACAGTTTACTCAACAAGTATGTATCTTTGTGAAATGTGATTATTCACGTAGGGTGTAACAACATCCGCGCCCGGAAGTCTGAAATTTTAAAATATGATTTTAACAAGCTTTTTAGCTTTCTCCAATCCTGTGACAAAACTGTTTTTATCTCTGGTCCAATTCCACCCCATGGAAAAGGATCTGGATGTTTCAGTTGCACTCTTAGATGCATAATTGGCTTCAGGTGACTTGCCCTTCATTAAATTTAGTCTTTACTGACAATTTAAATTTTTTCTGGAATCATCCTTCATTTTTCAGGAATGACAAAATTCACCCTAGTTTCATAGGCACTCGAGTTTTAGCAGACAATATATTTTACTCAATATTAAACTGCACTGCTCCCGCGTTTTTGACAGGTTCTCTGATCTTCCTCCAGGTGATCCACCGCCTTGTTTACTTTGTCTGTTTTACCAGCTCCCCTTACAGTCCAAATAGTTCTTGTGACAATCGAGAGGGCTTCCTTATCATTCCTGTTCTAATCAAGACTAGAACAAATGAACATTATAATGTAACACTCAAAATAATCTAGTAAAACCTTCTAGCCTCCAAAGATCAAAAAACAGAATGTAAATCCACTTGGAACTCTGTACCGTCCATGTCCACCTCGCATATTAAGAAGTTTGCACTTTTGAACATTACATCGTTTTCTAGTAAAGAGTTTTTATATTAATGATTTTTTTTTCTAAATATGGTACATTATCTGTTTTTTACTGAATGTTGGCTCTCATCCATTGCATCAGCTACACTTATTGAGGCTTCTCTGGATTATAGCTTCTCAGTTTCTGCTAGACAAAGCAAGAAAGGAGGTGGAATTACAACTATCTTTTCCAATTTGTTCACCTGCACTTTTGGAAATTTCTCAAGTTTTGAATACTTATCTGTGGCTATTAGAACCCAACAACATGTTCTTATTCTAATTATTTATAGACCCCCAAAGCATAACTCCGATTTCCTGTCTCAGTTCTCTGAGTTGTTGTCAATTGCTGTTGTCAAATATGATGAAATAATTTTACTGGATGATTTTAACATGCATATAAATAAATGACTGTTCAGATTCTAAAGCAATGGAATTTACAGATCTCATTGTGAGTTTAGATTTTATGCAACATGTTAAGGATGCTACTCACAACTGTGGAAACACACTGGACCTTACCTTCACAAAGGGAATTGACATTGATGTTTCATCAGCTTTACAGGTTCCAGTTTCTGTTAGTTTCTGTGTATTTTACAATGTATCTCTCTGTACTACAATTAAATGTCCCGAGTCTGCTACATATACTTACCGCCATATTGACGCTAATGCTAAGTCTATATTGAATAATCATCTACCAGATATACTTGATGCATGTAGTACAAAATATGATTCCCTTGATAATCTCACAGATAATCTAAATAGTGCATTGCTTAAATCATTGGATTCTGTTGCTCTTCTAATAACAAGAGAACGTACCTGGATGAAATGCGTACTGTGGTTTTCAGATGACATCTGTGCACTTAAACAGACTTGCAGAAAACTTGACCGCAGGTGATGTATGGCAAAGCAAGAGGGTTTTCATCTTGCCTGGATACAAAGTTATAAAAATGATAAACAAGCACTTTCATCTGCTAGGACAGCATACTTCTCTGATCTGATTAACACTAATAGAAATAATCCACAATTTTTGTTTGATGTGGTTATCAAGCTCACACAGAATTCTCATGCACATAGCTCTCCTTTCAATCCTGATGAATTTCTTCTCATGCACATAGCTCTCCTTTCAATCCTGATGAATTTCTAAGTTTTTTCATTAATAAGATTGACTTGATTAGAGATAAAATCAATGGTCTACATTCCTCTCAGAATGATGGCAATGACTCTTTCAGCATTTTTATGAATATAGGCACTCTGGCTCGGACCTCTTGCAGTTTTTTACAATTTTAATTAATTTACCCTGAGGCTTTGTCCAGCCTGATAACTGCTTCCAAACCTGCATATTAGATTCTATACCATCTTATCGTTTTAAGGAACTGTCCCCTGTTGTAAGTAGTCTTAGTTGGAATATTATCAATAAGTCACTGTCCATTGGTTATGTGCCCTCCGCTTTTAAAAGTGTACTTCTTAAGCCTTTCTTAAAAAAAAAAAAAAAAACTAGCTTGGATCCAATGATTATGAATAACTATCAACCAATTTCCTGTCTTTCTTTTATGTCTAATTACTTGAAAGGGCTGTCCCTGATTCAACTTAATGCCTGCTTGTCTAACAATAATCTTTTTGACAAATTTCTATCCGGCTTTTGGTCCTGTCATTCTACAGAAACTGCTTTGACCAGAATAATAAAAGATCTGTTGATTAGAATTTAATATCAGTGCTGCTGCTGTCATGTCTTGACTTAAGTGCTGCTTTTGACACTGTAGACCACAGCATACTTTTAAGCTGCTTGGCTAAAACATATTGGCATCCAGGGAAAGGTAATTTTCATTGTTCCATTCTTATTTATCAAACAGAACTCAATGTGTTAAGTTACAGCAAAACAATCTCTGAATTTTCTAAAGTAAAGTTTGATGTACCTCAGCGATCAGTTTTTGGCACATGCTTTTTTCCATGTATATGCTTCACTTTGGTGACATCATTTGTAAATATGGTGTTAATTTTCACTGGTACTCTGATATGTAGCTTATATATACACCTATAAAGCCAAATGACCTTTCCCAACTGCTAAATTTAGTGGCATGTCTGTCAGAAATTAAAAAATGGATGAGTATAAAATTTCTATTCTTAAGTGCTGATAAAACTGAATTATTCTTTGTTAGACTAGCCAAATGTGGACATCTGTGTGAAAGCTTGAGTGTTAATATTGATGTTCTATTTGTGAAAGTTCAGCCATAAAAATCTTGGGAGTAATTTTCGATAATCGTCTCACACTCCTGTCTCATATCAAGGCTATTACTAAGACAACATTTTTTTCATTTTATCAACATTGATACATGCATTTGTTTTTTTCTAGATTTGATTATTGTAATGCCCTTTTATTCGGCCTTCTTAGTTATACCACTAGGAGTCTTCAGCCCATGCAGAATGCTGCAGCTGAAATCTTGACAAAAATGAAAAAATTTGAGCACATAACACCCGTTCTAACCTTCCCTTCACTGGTTACCAGTACAAGCAAGAGCTGATTTTATAGTTCTTCTTTTAACATATAAGGCCTTACATTGAGTTGCACCACCTTACTTAGCTGAGCTACTTACACCTTACACTCCGGTACGTCGTCTTCACTCTCTTAATCCTGGTCTTTTTGTCATTCCCTCAAAGAAAAAAATCAGTTGGTCAAAGAGCACCTTATCTTTGGAATGGCCTGCCCTTATGTATAAGAGAAGCACTCTCAATTGAGACTTTTTAAATCAAGACTAAAAACCTACCTTTACTCCCTTCGTTACAATGTGTCTTAGAATTTAGTCCGGTCTATCATCCCTGAAATATTCCTTATTATATTATTCCTTTGTTGACATACCTTAACTTTTAATGTTACTTTATCCCAATTTTATTAGTTGTTATTCCTTTAAAATTCATATATACTTTTTTAGTTTGTTTTTATTTGCTTTTTTTTTATCCTGTCTCATGAATTCTTATAATTTGTACAGTGTATTGGCACCATTCTGCATGGTGATTTTACACTTTAAATAAAGTTGATTGATGATGGTTTGTTTCAATTTACTGCTGGTTGTATTTAATTCTATTTTTTATTTTATGATTGTATGTTTTATGTAAAGTACTTAGGCCACAGTATTGCTCGTGGTGTTTTAAATGTGCTCTATAAATAAATTGTCATTGCTGCACCATCCATATTTGGTTCCTATAATTCGGATGGAAGTGGATTTAGTAGTGGAGGAGTCTGTTTTCATCATCCAATACTTTATAGTCCTTTCTAATCTTTTCACTTTTTTATGTGTTCTTTGTAGTTAGTAGTTCATATTGGAAATAAAGTGCATGCTATTGGAATTTGGAACATGTGGTGTAAATGTGGTAGTGGTATGGTGTTACCCAGAAGGACACATTACAAGTAGTCCTGATATTAAATTTCCTTTTCAACAAAAATAGTACTTTTGTCACATTCATTTGAGCAATTTCTAATAGTAGGATGTACTGATAAAGTAGGGTGAAATGAAGGAACACAGGTCTGCAAATTATGTGAAAAGGGAGCAGTGCAAAAATCTCTTCCAACATCTAAAGATAAAACCATGTACAGTATACAAGGGGACCGTCTAGGCACATGCTGAACCTACGACATGCCCTTCCCCCATCTCAGCAGAATGGGTCCATGCTAACCAAGACCTCATAGAATGTTCACTGTGTAAACTGTATAAGTGGATAAGCAGCAGGTGCATGGAGATAGCAGCTGCAGTGACTTGCCATGTCGCAAAAGATAGACACTGTAGAGAAATAAGTATTTTAGAAGCTGTTAAGAACGCTGGATACAAAATGCACATTGCCATGCCAAGAGGCTTCGCCCAGAGTTTATAAAGAGGTGTGAAAGAATGTGAAAGTGAAAAGCAAGACTTCTAAATTCCACTTTTTTATCAATATAGATTTGTTGTGCAATTGGCACCTTGGATTGGGGGGGGGGGGGTAGGATGGAGGGATTGTGTTATTAAAAGTTTGTGCCTGCTTGCACAAAAGTTAAGCTGCAGAGACCGTTGCCCAAGGTTTCAAAGTGCCTTGAAATTGTGGAATCAAAAAGAAGACTGGTATATGTGCATTACCCCCTACTAATTGCAGTAGCAAAGAACAGCTAAATGAGAGTTCAGTGCTTTGGGGATTGCAAGATGTTATAGATAAGAGCTTTATGAGGTGCTGTTGAAATGACAATTAATCGTGTTTGTGTGAAAGTGTGTGAGTATTAAGAAGTTGCTGGTTTGAATTCATTAAATGCTGGAAGTGACTCTACTCCGTTGGGCCCTTGAGCAAGAACCTTAACCTGCAATTGCTTTGTCCTGGTTATGATGTTAATATCATCCAGTCCTGCAAGCAATTCCTCCAACTTGCAGGGAAAAAAAAAACTCACAATGTTCTGGTCAAGTGTTGTGCTGTGGTGTCACCTGGGTGGTTCGTCGTGTGGTGTGTGTGTGTGGCAACGTGCTGCATTAGCGCATGCTCCCAACCCCCCCCCTCTCTCTCTCTCGTAAAGATGAAAAGAAAGGAATGTATAAAAGTTTCCTTTTGGTGAACTACCTTAATGTTGTACTGAATAATCCAGCCTGTAACTGAAGTACATTTATTTTAAGAAAAAATGTTTTCTTATTAAGAAATAATTTTAAGACAACTACATGTGTCACAATAAAACCTAGGGGTGCCAATAATATTAAATGCATGCCAATAATAATAAGTATTAAATGCATTGGTGTCTGTAATAATGACACGTAGTTTTCTTAAAATTTATTTCAGTTTCAGTTTTTTGATCAGTGACCTTGTGGTTTGTGTTTTCTGGTGTGTTAATGGAATTCATGGCTAATTTATTAAACTCTTTAGAGTTAGACCCAAGCATCACTCGGGCTGTAAGACCCAAGGTTTACTCGGGCTGCAAAACTCCCAACAGAGTTAATGCCAAGCATTACTCGGGCAGTGGTACAGGTATGTCTTGCGTAAGCGCAGGCTCGAGCATTTTCCAGGCAACAGTGTAGACGCATCTTCTCCAACTTTCATTATGGTGTGTTGTCATTATTATTTGTATCATTATTATACACTTCTGACTTTGTTCTTTTTTAATTTTTACAGTAGAAAGATGAGATTTAATAAAAAATGTAATTTTTCAAGGCAAAAAATGCAATGCTTTTTACATTTTTTTTTTTTTTTTTTTTTGAGAAAAAAATCTTAACGGCAAGGAAGTTAACAGGGGCCTAAACCTGCATACAACTATAGCCAAAATATAGATTGTAGATTATTTGTTACAAGATGAACCATACAGAAGCTCAAGAAATCTAGAAATGTTATGACGACAACAGAAATCCCCTCTTCCTTGGCCAATGGTAAAATAGCAATCACAGTGATGCATTGCAAAGATATATTGCCATAGATATTAAGGGACCCCAATAGCACTTCTTGACACTAGTAATCCAGGGTGGGGGTTGACATAGAAGCTAATATAGTGTGAGCCCCTCAATATTGTCTCCTGTAACTAGCACATAATTTCCTCCAGGGTACACTTTTTTACTATTATGATAGCAACGGGTTGCCATCTAAAAACAGGCTAATAAGTGGGAGTAAAATGGATCACAATACGGTCAGATCTGTTAAGTGGTCTATATTTTAAATGCATCTTTAACATCTGGATAAAGCAGATCCAGCTTGTTGTGTCAAAAAGTGGAACATGACACATACAGATGGAAGGTTGTCATTGCTCCTCCAAAGTCTCATGTTTGAAGTTTTCTTGTATTATAACTACAGCGTTGGAAATTTTCATAATTACTTGGCAATAGAGTGAATTATTTTTGTCATTGAGTCTTCATTTGGAGAGGGAAGAATAAAAGCATTAATAAAAGGCATCATTCTAATCTCCCTAGGCAATTAACATGAATGAGTTCATACAGCCCGTATTTCGGAGTTCTGATTACAAATTTTAGTTTAAATTGTAATGTGTTCCTTTTAACATCATTTGTCATTCACAGAGATGACCATTCCTCATCCTGCCTTTTTCTACACTATATTGGGTTTCTGTCTGACTGTTTGTGATGAAATCCTTTCAACATTAAAGTAGTGTCCGGTATATCAGGTTTAAGCCAGCTTTCTGCAATACACAAAATGGTACAGTACCAGAAGTAGACTTGTGCATTATACTGGTGCTGAGAAAGTACCAAAAATATATATTGTATAAAACAGTACAGTGCCAGCATTTTGTTAATTTCAGTGCCAAAATTAAATGATATTTTCAACACCTCATACTCAAATCATTTAATTTTGCGATTACAACCACTCTTGAAATATACGTATTACATCGAGTAAATCTTCATACAAATCCAATACTTATCACTACACGCCACGAGTGAGTCACTAGGAGAGGTGATATTTCATCCATCTTATTTGAAAGCGATAAAATATTCTCTGTAAAGTAGATAACAGGCCGGTTTTCAATCCTTTCTGCCTTGCATATGTCCTTGGTTTGGCATCTTGCCATCTCCTTCTGCTTCTGCAATAGGGAGAAACCGCTGCTTAAGCATTGCAGTTCCATATGTATTAAAATCTTTAAAATGATGAAAACAAATAATCGGAATTGTAGCCATTAAATTCAGTTAAGTTTGGTAGTGCAATCTTCTGTCAGAATGAGGTTCTTTTAGCAATAAAAAGTAAAGAATTTTTAAATCTGGCCAGCAGTTTTTGTTTTTGTTTTTTTTTTTGTTTTTTGTTTTTTATGAAAACAAATACTAAAGTACTAAATACTAAATAATTTATGTTAGGTAGAATGCCCAAAGGGGACTGGGCGGTCTCGTGGCCTGGAACCCCTACAGATTTTATTTTTTTCTCCAGCCTTCTGGAGTTTTTTTTTGTTTTTTCTGTCCACCCTGGCCATCGGACCTTACTCCTTTCTATGTTAATTAATGTCTTATTTTAATTTCTTATTTTGTCTTTTATTTTTCTTCTCTTCATTATGTAAAGCACTTTGAGCTACTTTTTGTATGAAAATGTGCTATATAAATAAATGTTGTTGTTGTTGTAAAGCAGTAAAGTGAAATGTTACAAATGAAATAAACTGAAGAATTCAGTGATATGTTAACAATATACACACAATTCTTAAAACAAACATTAAATAAACATTAAAGTACAAAAAGTGTTTTTTGTAAAGTGCTGTTCAGATAAGTAATAACACAAATAGACCACTAACACATTTAAAGGCTTTCCATAACTACAAACAATGCACATTGCATTTTTGTGTAAATAAACTATGTCTTTGCTATGTGCTTTTCCATGAGGTGTGCTTTTGTTGGGCTGCAAATAACATCATTTATTTATATAGCACATTTTCATGCAACAATATAGCTCAAAGTGCTTTGCAAGATGATAAAGAAAAAGTTGCAAGAAACATTAGGCTGGAGTAAAAAAATAAATCTGCGTGGGGTCCAAGGCCAAAAGATTACCCAGCCCCCCAATGGGCATTCTACCTAACATAAATATTCCTAAATCAGTCCTCTTTGTTTCCATGCCTCACATGATAAGACTCAGATGAATTTGGTCTCGTGTACAGATGAGTCACCTGCCTTCATTCCATCATCTCAGGGGGCTGCATGGTTCCTTGATCAGGTGGTCGCAGAGCAGATCAACACCACAGAAGAACCAGAAAAAAATGGCAGATAATATTGGGGATTAGTACAGATTGCGGATCCATGAAGCATATGATAATTCTTCACCCATATAGTACATTAGGAATGCAGCTGAAATGTTTCTACAAACGAGCCATATTAAAATAATAGGTTTTTAGCTTTTTTTTTTATATGTATTATATAAAAAATTTTGGGTCGAGACATGATCATGTCAGGGAGACACTTTGAAGTCCTGTGAGACTACTTGAACGTCATGCCCTACTTACAAAGTTTCTCAGACACTTTACTGTCCCATGAGACAAGGAAGTGAGACAAAAGGACAGCTGCTGTACAGGCTTTTAAATGAATGACGCGCAGCGCAACTTGCAGAACATGCAGTATGGTACCAGCAGCTTCTGTACAGGCTTTTAAATAATTGATGCGCAGTGCGACCTGCAGATCACGCAACGCAGCAGCAGCTTCTGTACAGGCTTTTAAATGATCGACGCACAGTGTGAGATGCAGATCATGCAGCATGGCAGCAGCAACTTCTGTACAGGCTTTTAAATAATCGACATGCAACACGACAAGCAGAACACGCAGCTTGGTAGCAGCAGCTGATCCGTCTGCATCTCCTTAGCGTGCATTCAGTACCCCCCCTTCACAACGTGAGTAGTAGAGATGTGAAGTGGCAAGCGTGAAGCGCGCTCCCAGGGTGGAGATTTGGTGTGTGTGTGTGTGTGTGTGTGTGTGTGTGTACTTTTGAGAGCCCTACAATGGCCTATTGAATGTTTTATGTTTATATGCCTCAAAATTGTACAAGTTTCTGTTGTTACAGTGGTGCTCTTCCAAACATACTCTATAAAATGTATGCATTTTTTATAAGATTTCAGTATTCCTGTGGAATGTTTGAATTAATATGTTGAAACGCCATTGTACTATTTGGTAAAGCTACCTTAACTCCTAAATCATGAGAGAAGTACACAAACTTAAGATGCAGCTAAATAATGGAATTAGGACTTGAGAATTTATCTTTCTGACTTAAGGCAACGTTAAGCCTAATTCCATTTTCTATACCACTTGTTCCTAGGGTAGATTAGTACTAGTGACTAAGACTTTGGACTTCAAACCCTGAGGTTGTGGGATCAGATCGCATTCTTAATGCAGTGTGACCATGAGCAAGTCACTTCATCTGTTTGTTTTCCAGTTGGGGGAAAAAAAAAGAATAGAAATGTAACCAATTGTATCTCTAAAATGTTGTTAGTCACCTTTGATAAAGGCAGCAGCCTAATAATAAGTAATTATACAAACTGCATGGACACATCATGGAATCTCAAAATATGAAGCGTAGGAAGCAGGTACAGAGTCAGTTTAGGGAGGAGCTGTCACCCAATGTCTAAATTTTGTTACTATCTGGAATTGGAATTATGAAATTCTTTACATTCTTACATACATCAAACAAAGCTAAAAAAGTATCTGTAATCCACAAAATAGGATTACAAAATGTTGCTGTAGCCAAGTTAATCTTTTTGAGCAATTTGTCAATTGTTCATTTTTAGGTAGTTTTTCAAATTGAAAATTAAGTTATTTCTCAGGTCATATCAAAAGATTATTTTATTAATGTGATAGTCCAGATTCTGCTCTACATGTTTATCTTCTGAACTTTGCAATGTGCATAAGTAGTTTATCTTGTTCAAGGGTTGCGGTAGTCACCACCCAGGAATAAACCATAACTTTATAGCTACCAGGAAAAAATTTATATAAGAAAAAATAAATAAAACGTATATGATAAAAAGCTATAAGATTTGTCATTGAGATATGTCAGTAAGTAGTTTTGATTAGTACAATGTAATCCTCATGTAAACTTTCTGGTTTGTCGATTTCTGAAGTCCGGAGTTGATTTCCCAACACTAAGAAAGGTGATTTTACTCTGTCTGATCTTGCACCTTAGCCAGGATATAAGCTTTCATATTTGTAGTTTTTTTTTTTTTTCTTCTTCTTTTTTCTTTCAACACTTGGTGGTGAGCTGGCTCTTAGATGGTCAGAATGTCAACTGGTTAACCCCTTAACCGCCCTCTGCCGGATATATCCGGCACCGTTGTTTTATTGCTAACGCCATACTGCCGGAATTATCCGGCACATTTGCCTGTGGTTATATGAATGCCTGGCAAGTAGTATAACTGACGGTTTGGCGTGGGTATTATTACTACGTTGTATTTCGACAAGTCTGTGGTTGTTTTGGCCGGTCATGTGACATGATTCACATGTAACAGCTGTGAATATGGCGAAACGTAAACTGACTTCAAGTGAGGCTTTGCAGGCGATTTTGGACAGTTCTGATCATGATTGTAGCAGTTCTGAAGAAGATTTTAGCGACAGTGATGAGCAGCAACGTGCGCTGCATGATACTGTGAATGAAGACGCATCGGATGACGGCGCTGAGTGGGTGTATCCCCAGCATCTCAGCTGGGCTGCTGCCCGTGGTGAACTACCTTTTCTGCATTCGTTTGAGAGAACGTGTGGCTTTATTGTTGATGTAAACAATTACACTGCTGAGCAGTTTTATGAGCTGTTTGTGTCACCTGATTTGATCAGACATTTTGTTCATCAGACAAATCTGTATGCAGCACAGTTTATTGAGAAAAATCCCAATTTACCTCCACATTCCCGTGTTCGTGCTTGGTTTGACACTGATGAAAACGAAATGAAAAAATTCATTGGGATTTTGATGTTGATGGGAATAATCAGAAAACCAGATATTGAGATGTACTGGTCTACAGATCCTATGTATGCAACACCTATTTTTGCAGCTGTCATGACACGTAAACGATTCTCTTTGCTGCTGAAATTCTTTCATTTGAATGACAACAGAAACGAGCCAGATAAGAAAGATCCAAACCGCGACCACTTGTTCAAGCTACGTCCTTTGATTGATCATTTATTTGAAGCATTCCAGTTGCCCTACATGCCAGGACCGTCAGTTGCAGTTGATGAAAGTTTATTGTCGTGGAAGGGCCGCTTACAGTTTCGACAGTATCTACCATTGAAAAGGGCACGGTTTGGTATCAAGATGTTTTGCTTAGCTGAGAATTCAGGTTACATTTATAGATTTCGTGTATGCACTGGCAACTTGCACAACATTTAGTGGTCAATACTGCTTGAATAAATGTAAAAAATGTAAAAAAAATGTAAAAAAGTAAAAAAACGAAAATTGTTCAGATTTCGCCTGGCGTGGGGAATATTTAGGGAGTTGGCGGTTAAAGGGTTAAGCAAGTGAGTCTCAGATAAGTAGCAATGATATCATGGATTTAAACGGCACCTCTGCATAACCTCCTTCTTTGGGACGCGGAGGACAAATGGATTGGGTTTAAAATGTCAATGATTGAACCCACCGCTAAGGCATTTCGCCATAAAATGAATGATGCCTGCCATAGTAACAATCCTAAGGCCTTTTGGATGACATCTGTGCAAGTGGCCTAGTCAAGGCAAAGAAAAAGGTGTACATAGTGAACTGACAGTTAAGCTTTAGACTTCTCTCTTGCAGTTACCGTAAGGTAGAGTAGTCTAATATATTATACTCCGTTTCCTGGTTTACTAACTTGTTTGTTTCCAGATTCAAGAGAAATGACACTCTTTTGAGCAACTTGCATTTTATTAGATGTAATTTTAATTTTAGGTTAAGCAGAGTAGTGTGCATGTTACACTAAGAATGCTTTGATCAGAGTGTTTTTTTGGGGATAATATTCATCAACAATTTCACGTTACTAGAATTTTTTTCTCCTTTACATTTCCAACTGTAATTTCATACTGATCACAAGTATTACCATTCATTTTTTATTAATAAAATTAATTTTAGTAATGATTATTATTTAGTGACGATAAAAATACTAAAATAAGTAAATGTACTTACTTTATTAACTGTACACAAAACATTTATCCATAAAACATGGCATAAGTGAAAATAAAATGGCTTGTCATAACTACAACTCAAACTTCTAATAAAATGTTAATATTAAAAATGTTAAGGTAACCTTGTGTATGTTTACAAGTTAAATAGACAAATTTGGCTTATTAAACAAACTAGGAGGGCACTAAGGTGTTTTGAGACAAAGTTTTACAGTTTTTAAAATTTGTCTGTTACTGTTAGTCTGGAAAATATCTAAAATCCATTTAAAGTCAATCAATCATCAGTTCCTCACCGTGTAAATATTAACAATTACCAGACAAGTCCACAATAACTTGTTAGTTGTCTCCCACAAAAATAACAGACCTTGAAGAGCTTAATTTCTTTCCTGTGTGACGCAAATGTTTATTAATAAATATAATTTTGGAAAGATTCTTCTTCCAATGCTATTCTTTCCTTTTCTGAAGTTTCATCAGTCTGCCCTGTTGAAATATGTGAGAGAGAATTCAGTTTCAATCTTTTTTGCTTTTTTGAAAGGATATTTACACATCTTACTCCTTTTATGATTTATAGTTACCTCTGTGCAGTATGCTGCTTAAAATTTCTGCCAATAACATGCAATTTATATTTAAGACTCCTAGCCCATCTTTGATAACCTTTTTCTATCCCTACATCCTTAAAAAATTTACTTTTTCAGTTAATGAAATGGTCACACATTCTATTTCCTGGTTGTTTTGGTAGACCTTATAGTTAAAAACAACTTCAGCTGTTTAATCTAGAATGTCCATTTTCAGCTGTCTTGGTACAGTGAGAAGTGTCTTATTTTCTCTAGAGACTTTCCAAAAAAATGATATAAACTGAACATTATAATTAGATTATGGGATGGGGAATGGACCAGGCCACCGCATGCAGTGTGTTCTTATGATGTAGTCACAACACTGATGGGGAACTCTAGTGTGAACTCATGGATGAGAAGGATAAACTAGCAGTGCCCCAAAGAAGATATGGAAGATCTCTCCTCTGATTCTCCAAGAACCTTCCAAATTCAGTACTACCCTCTCTGTGGGAAGGTCTGATAATTGCAAAGATCATGGGCAAATTAAGAATCTTCAAACTGAAACAAAAGATCGAGTTTTGTTGAAAAATTTCTTTTAGCTCATCCATTGACTCAGGTGTTTCAGAAATATGAACTCTCCTTATATTATCAGGAGCTATAATTACACGTAACAACATCTGTGGGTTGAAACACACATTTCAATTATATGTTTGTTAAACAGTGTGAAATTACATGTATACAAACTGTAACAGCTGTGGTTCTGAGAAAATCACACCACTGATAACACAGCAGTTCCAAAGCTAAATATAAAACCATCAGGTTATATATATATTTTAGAAATAAAATGTTTACAATGTTTAAAAATAATGTCGTTGTCAACTCAGAGCTGTTCCAGAAAATAGTTGCCTGCCTTACAGTTCTTAGCTGAGCATAGGTATAATTTTTGTTTTGTATGTCCATTGCTGGTTAAGCAAAATCAGCACAACTTGCATATCTATACAAAAGCGTTTCTGAAAGCCAGCAAGGCTTTTTGTTGGAAGACCCAAAACACAGTTCCTTTTTAAATGTTCACCAAGCACATTAACACTTACTCTATAACTTCCAGTCCTAGAGTGCTTTATATCTTTTATCAATGGATCAAGAGAAAAGCCAAGCAAAATGACACCTTTTATTGGCTAACTAAAAAGATTTCAATATGCAAGCTTTCGAGGCAACTCAGGCCCCTTCTTCAGGCAAGGCCACTACTTTTTTCAATCTACATCCTGCCTTTAGGTGCAATTTTTAGAAAACATGCAATTTCATATCACCTATATGCTGACGACTGCCAAATTTATTTCTCTCTCAAGTCAACTGACTCTACCAAACCTCTCCTCGATTGCCTATCGGACATTAAGGACTGGCTGGCTGTAAACTGCCTTCACCTGAACGATTCAAAAACCGAGGTCATTGTTTTTAGTCCTGACTGCAAACAGATTCCACCCTTTGGCCTTGATTCTCTTCCCACTCCAGTAACTTCGTCTGTTTCCAATCTTGGAATTAAAATGGATTCGTTCCTGAAAATGGATGCTCAAGTCAACAGCATAGTAAAATCCTGCTTTTTCCATCTCAGGCGAATCGCCAAACTCAAGCCTATTCTGTCAAACCACCTCCTGGAATCAGTAATCCATGCATTCATTACGTCCCGGCTTGACCACTCTAATTCCTGCCTTTATGGTATCACTCAAGCCACTCTTTCTAGACTCCAACTGGTTCAAAATGCGGCTGCAAGGCTTCTAACTGGAAGCAGCAGAAGCCAACACATTACACCGATTTTAAAAACTCTACACTGGCTGCCGGTTAGATTCAGAATCGATTTTAAGATACTCCTCCTAACCTTTAAGGCATTAAACGGTCTAGCCCCTGCCTACTTGAGTGTCTTGCTCCATTGTCACAATCCCCCTCGTGTCCTTAGATCCGCAGATCAGCTGCTCCTAACCGTTCCCAAGGTACAATTTAAAACTCGTGGTGAAAGGGCTTTTTCTGTCGTTGCACCCAGGCTCTGGAACTCCCTACCCTTAGTGGTTAGGCAAGCCGCTTCAGTCGCCACTTTCAAATCACGCCTAAAAACGCAGTTCTTCACATTGGCTTTTAATTCTTAATCTGTTTCATTTTCCACTTACTTTTCGCTATTTCTTTATTTTATTGGGTCCCCCGACCTGTTTTTAGTATTCTCTGTTCTAATTCGCTCTTAATGTTTGTTTTTAACTTTTTGCTCTTAGTCTCACTTGTCTTAACTGTACAGTGCTTTGGTCAGTTGTAATGCTGTGTTTTTAAGCGCTTAACAAATAAATATGGTATGGTATGGTAAACCATCTTTACTACAAATATTGTATATAAAGAGATATTCCAATAAATCTTTGGGATTTACCATACAATGCGTTCTTTACTTCCTATCCACCGTCTGAAACTGCGGAGGCAAAACAGGCACGGGTTCAAACCGAACGAGCTCAACTGACGGATATACGCCTACAACGCGCGTCTCAAACCGCAGAAGCAGGGCAAGCACGGGTTCAAAACAACACAAACACCTACAACGCGCGTCTGAAACTACGGCACGGGTTCAAAACGCCAGTGGTAGGCGAGCGAAGCGAGCAGGGGGCAGAGCCCCCTTGTATCTCAGAACACACCAATAAATTTTTTTTTCTAATACTATTTTGTCTTTCTTGTAGTGTGATTACCAAAACTGACCATATTGTTAAGACAGCATGGTTGTTCTGCACTAAAGCATTCAAGCACAAGAGTACTGTAAAGATGCTGTATTTGCAAATCTTGGTGAGGCTCTAATTTTCCACAACTAGACAGGCTACACAAGTGCTGTTAAAGAGGCTATTCAAATGCTTGTCTTTATAGGTTCTTATATGGACTACAAATCTGTCTTAAGCTGTAAAATGCACTTACAATGACACATCTGCTATATAGTGTGTAATTTTAGTTTTCATATTCTTACTACAAGAATGATATGAAAAACTTGTTGGTATCTTCCAAGTCTACATGTAAGTTATAAAGAAATATTTAAAGGAGTTTATACCTTTAAGGAAATAGACTAAAGTAAGACATGATTAAAGCGTTTTTAAATTAATGGAGTAAACAGAGTGAAGATGGTACTCTGTTGTTCATGCAGTGCTGCTGGTTTAAAACAAATGTTTTGTTTTTTTTTTTTAATTATAGCAAATATTTTTGCATTTATGTATCCTTAGATCAGTAAGTTTTAATTTATTTTTATTTACTGGTATGTTATCTTTTTTTGTTTGTAAGAGATATACATGACTTTTAGAACATATACGATTTAAACATTATGAAAAACAATTTTAACATTGTTTCTTTTGTGTCCTTTATGCTCATTCCAAATAATAATTTCATGTAATAGCTAATGTGCTCTATACAGCTATAATAATTAAAGTGATTGGGTTCAGCACATGGATGAATAGTGTTTTGGCAAAAGCAAAATTTATATTTGAATATTTGCTTTTACTTATTTCAGTTTTTTTTTTTTTTTAAATCTTTATTCAAAAATGAAACCTTTATTTACTTATTAATAACAATTAGATTTCTTTTGCTGATTTTATAGTTAATATTGTCTGTTATGATGTTTTAATCTAGAGTACCCATGGTTAAAGGGCAGCAGTGCAACATCTAAAGCCTAGAGAATGTGAAAAAGGGCTTGCTTTCTAATTGTGGTATGGCAATGTATTTTTAGAGCTTTGAAGCTCCACTATATGGGAGATTCATGACTCATCTGTTCTCTATCTTGTATCTTTCCAAAATAAAATATTTATGCAACAGTTTACTGAGATTGTTAACTGATCTGTTTTAATGTTTAGTTAAATTAATATGCTTCTGAAGCAATAGTTTGAAAACCTCTTGGTTACCTTATAGTTTATCAGGTTAAAACTACACCTTGATTTGACTCACAAGCCAACAGATGGAAATGTACTCCATTTTAACAAAACATTGATTTGCTTTCTTGAGAATATAGTGAAATCTATAAACTGTCTAGACACAGTGACATGATTTTAAACTTGCAAAAGCAAACAGCATTTTAACAATTAAAATAAATGCATGATGCTTAGTTTTAAGTGTTGTTCATCTACATATAAAATAACAAAAAAATGTTTTCAGTCCAGTAATGCGGGCTCTGCATCGGTCTGTCGTGGTGAAAAAGGAGCTGAGCCGCAAGGCGAAGCTCTCAATTTACCAGTCAATCTATGTTCCTACCCTCACCTATGGTCATGAGCTATGGGTAGTGACCGAAAGAACGAGATCGCGAATACAAGCGGCTGAAATGAGTTTCCTCCGCAGGGTGTCTGGGCTTTTCCTTAAAGATAGGGTGAGAAGCTCAGTCATCCGGGAGGGGCTCAGAGTAGAGCCGCTGCTCCTCCGCATCGAGAGGAGTCAGATTAGGTGTCTCGGGCATCTGATCAGGGTGGCTCGGGCATCTGATCAGGATGCCTCCTGGACGCCTCCCTGGTGAGGTGTTCCAGGCACGTCCAACCGGGAGGAGGCCCCGGGGAAGACCCAGGACACGCTGGAGGGACTATGTCTCTCGACTGGCCTGGGAACGCCTTGGGATTCTCCCGGAAGAGCTAGAAGAAGTGGCCGGGGAGAGGGAAGTCTGGGCATCTCTGCTCAAGCTGCTGCCCCCGCGACCCGACCTCGGATAAGCGGGAGACAATGGATGGATGGATGGATGTATGTTTTCAGTCATTTTGGCTTAGGAAAAATGTTACATTTGCTTCAATACTTGTGCTTATTGATTTAAATCATATATTTTGGTTTATGGCAGGATTTTCAGTAATAATTATAATTTATAATGTTAAAGGTAATCGGAAAATAAATTTGCATTTATTACTTGACTAAAATGGATTATAATAGACACAGTTGCTTTAGGGCGTTTTGCCGGAATGCAATTTTTAAAACACAAAGTATAAGGCAAAATGACACGTTTGTTAGTACTTAAATGCTGTAAAGAAAAATTGTTTCTAAAAACACCACAGGCAAGTACATTATTTTATTTTATTTTTTTTTTTAAATAAATTGGCTGATCACAAAAAGCGATATTTTTCAACATCTGCTTTTCAAAGTTTTATGGTAATTTAGTTGTAGTTTGAGTTTAGAACAGCAGCTCACGTTTTCAAATAGAAAAAGAAAAGATAGTGAAAAATTTGAAATTGCTGCTCAGTAAACAATAGGTGTATTGGCGTAAGAGCAAAATTTGTTTTATCTGTAGTACAAATAATTATTGAAAATTACACAAAAGTGCATGTATATTTTAATTTAAACTGTTTAACTGTCAGTGGGAATTAATTGAATCAATTTGTGAGAAAACATATTATTATTGCTTCAATGCTGCACATGGTGCGATGCAGCAGACGGGTGGCTATAAAGAGTAATGTAGTGTGAAGTGTGTTGTGTGTGATTTATAGCT